>NW_013952789.1:425095-428093 GCF_001266775.1 Austrofundulus limnaeus
GGTGCTGCACTGCTTCCCCCTCCTTAAATGCCGGATGGTGGACCAGAATCGCCTCGAAGCCGTGCGGAAGTCTTTCTCCATGGCCTCTCCAAACTCCTCCCATGCCTGGGTTTTTGCCTCAGCGACCACCCGAGCTGCATGCCGCTTCGCCCACCGGTACCCWTCAGCTGCTTCTGGAGTCCTGTAGGCCAAAAAGGCCCGATAGGACTCCTTCTTCAGCTTGACARCATCCCTTACTGAAGGTATCCACCAACGAATTCGAGGGTTGTCGCCACGGCAGGCACCAACAACCTTGCGGCCGCAGCTCCGATAAGCCGCCTCGCCAATGGAGGTCCGGAACATGGTCCATTCAGACTCAATGTCCCCCACCTCCCCGAGAACGTGTTCGAAGTTCTGCCGGTGATGGGAGTTGAAGCTCCGTCTCACAGGGGACTCCGCCAGACGTTCCCAGCAGACCCTCACTACACRTTTGGGCCTGCCAGGTCTGACCGGCTTCCTCCCCCACCACCGGATTCAACTCACCACCAGGTAGTGGTCAGTTGACAGCTTCGCACCTCTCTTCACCCGAGTGTCCAAGACATACGGCCGCAGATCCGATGAAACAATGACAAAATCGATCATCGAACTGCGGCCYAGGGTGTCCTGGTGCCAAGTGCACATATGGACACCCTTATGCCTGAATATGGTGTTCGTGATGGACAGTCCGTGACGAGCACAGAAGTCCAACAACAGAACACCACTCGAGTTCAGATCGGGGGGGCCGTTCCTCCCAACCACGTCCCTCCAGGTCTCACTGCCATTGCCCACGTGAGCGTTGAAGTCCCCCAGCAGAAAAAGGGAGTCCCCAGGAGGGGTACCCTCCAGTACCCCCTCTAAGGACTCCAAGAAGGGTGGGTAATCTGAACTGTTGTTCGGCCCGTAAGCACAGACAACAGTCAGAACCCGTCCCCCCACCCTTTGGCGGAGGGAGGCTACCCTCTCATTCACCGGGGTAAACCCCAATGTACAGGSRCCAAGATGGGGGGCAACAAGTATGCCCACTCCTGCCCAGTGCCTCTCACCACAGGCAACTCCAGAGTGGAAATACGTCCAGCCTCTCTCAAGGAGACTGGTTCCAGAACCAGAGCCATGCGTCGAGGTGAGGCCGACTATTTCTAGCCGAAACCTCTCAGCCTCGCACACTAGCTCCGGCTCCTTCCCCACCAGAGAGGTGATGTTCCACGTCCCAAGAGCCAGCTTCTGAAGCCCAGGATCAGATCGCCAGGGTCCCCTCCTTCGTCCGCCACCCATTACACACTGCACCCGACTCCTTTGGCCCCTCCAACAGGTGCTGAGCCCGTTGGAAAGGGGACCCACGTCTCCTCTTCGGGCTGAGCCAGGCCGGGCTCCGTGGGTGAAAGCCCGGCCACCAGGCGCTCGCCATCGTGCCACACCTCCAGGCCTGGCTCCAGAGGGGGGCCCCAGTGACCCGTGTCCGGGTGAGGGAATGCCAGATCTAATTTTTTTAAACATCATAAGGGGTCTTCGTGCTGCGCTTTGTCTGGTTCCTCACCTAGGACCTGTCTGCCTTGGGTGACCCTACCAGGAGCATAAAGCCCCAGACAGCATAGCTCCTAGGATCATTGGGACACTCAAACCCCTCCACCACGATAAGGTAGCAGCCCAAGGAGAGCGCATCTGAGGTGTGTTTCTATATTTTGTCACTCCTGGCTTGCTGTATATTTACATCCAGCTGACGTTCAGTAGTGATAACAGTAAGTTTCACCACTAATAATAATAATTATGTTGATGATATTCTACATGAACTTCATTATTGCCAAATGCTTCCTGTTAACTCAGTCACACCAGCTGGTCACAACATAGTGTTAATTCATTACAAATCCTTTAAAAAACACCCCCTAAAACTAAACACTACATTTCACTACATTTTATTTTCATTGCAGCTGGATGTATTAAGGAGCACCAGCAGAACCAAGTGGTTCAGATGCTGAACCCCCAGAAATTACTGAAAAAAAAAAAACTCAAAACTCTGCATTTTCCAGCCATCTGAAGTGCATTTTAAGAGGTGGCCACCCCTTTGCAAAAACATAAAACTTTTACAGTATGATATRTTATTTACTGTAAATCATAGTCTACAGTCTTTGAGCTGAACTTTATCTAAGATCAAAAAGAAAAAATAAGTAGGTCCTCTGGATGGGTCCTTCTTTAGTGAAAAGTTTTGTCTCTCCTCCAAGAGACTTCTTCAGTCTGATGTTTCAGGTGAACTCAGCCTTATAAGCGCTGCCTCCACATGGTGGACAAAGAGGTCAGTCACATGCAAATGAGGGCCATTGCTTAACAATAGGCTTGATTAGTTCTATTGTTCATAGAGGGTCATGTGCCCCATCACCTGACTTATTGGTTTGGATGCTTTGACTGTGGTTATTCGATGTTTTGTTATGTGTATGTAGTGAATGCAAGCGGGGTTCAATTTCCCCTTCTTTTTGTCCCTCTTTCCCTATTTGTGTTGGATATCGTTGGGGCCCTGATTCACACCTTTTTGCTCACAGGGGGCTGAGTCATACTTGCAATAACAACATTGTAGGAGGAGGACAACTGGACACGAAGGCCTCCACCTCTGTTTAATGGTGGACGTGTTTTCTTCACAAAGATAGCTTCCTTTTCTCCTCTCTCAAAACAATGTTCCTCTCTATCAAGGATGAGAACATCTTCATCCCTGAAAGAGTGACCGCTGGCCTGTAGATCACTATTTTAAAGTTTTGAATTTGAATTAATTTGCTTTGAAACTGTATTTTGGTCTGTAAGAATTTAYGTGTTTAACATCGGCTGAAGTCAGATAAAAACACAAAGGTTAAATAAAATGATCTGTGATAAGAAATAAATGCCATTCAACACCAGAATTCCGGAGTGAAGTTTATTGCCACTCAGAATGACAACCGAAACCACACTGGCTCAGAAACAGGAAGTCACTTGTTATATACAGTCCAGTATCTTCCAG
>NW_013952789.1:428226-431101 GCF_001266775.1 Austrofundulus limnaeus
TTATAAAGGTATTATAAAATAGGAAACCCTAATACTCTGGTGTTGTATGTAATCAGTACTAAGCCATAATAACTATAAATTTCTTCAATCTATTAAAATTTCAGTTTGATTACTTTCACTTTCAGTTCCAAAATTCAGATTTTTGTGTCACACATCCTGGTCCTTGAGAAAGCCAGCCAGAGTAATCAAACACAGATCCACACATTTATGTTTCACTGTGGTGAAGCTTCCCTTCTGTAATGTAACGCAGTTGATTCAAGCCACCGTAAAAGTGACAAAAACAAAGTTATTTTATTATCAGGTAAACCGTAAACGTCCGGTAACCATGGGCAGAAAGGCTCTGAGCGGCTTCCTATGATGATCCGATCAGAGTTGAAACAGTCTTTAGGAGACCATTACCAAAACTGCCTGATAGAGGGATAAAAACTGTACAACATACTCAAATTCCAACATTTTCGGTGCAGTACTTTGACTTTAGTGAACAAAAAAAATAAAAACTCTTGTTAAGCACTTTCTGAGCTGATGAACAACTTCAGTTCCCACAACCACCCGTGGTTACCGTCTAACCTCTCCAGATGTCAGTAATCCAAGTGCAATGATTGCCAAAACCATGCACACGGATTGCAGAAACTGAGAGCACAGTTTAGTAATCTGTGTGCACAGTTTAGTAATTGATGTGCACAGTTTCGTAATCCGAGCGCACGGATTTCCAACGGCTGTTTATTTTTTTCTCCAACTGACCCCTGGCGGGCTCTGTAGTAGTCAAACTGGATTAAAATAATTCAGTTTCAAAGCAAATTAATTCAAATTCAAAACTTTAAATTTAGTTTCAAATCATTAAATTCTGTTTCAGTTTAGTGAAATTTATTTTCAAACCAATGCATTCAATTTCAAATTATGCACATTTAGATTCTCTCTGATTCTCTCTTAGATTCAATCTGAGCAATTCAAATTCAATTCCTGCTGGCTCAAGATTTATCCCATTGGTGGACTCATGCAGTTTATTTGTGTTATATTAAATGGCTAGTTCTCCAATATACATATACAAACACTAGCTCTCCAATGGCTAGTGTTTGTATATATATGTTAGTGTGCTTTATCTCTGATGGTTTAGACTGATTATGTGTAAGTTTTAATTTCAGACAGTACAGGCCACACCCACTTTATTTGTGCATAATGACCTTTCATATTTAGATTCAAGTCAAGGGTCTGTAGGTCTGTGTCAAGTTTCATGAATATCAGATCAGCCATTTTTGAGTGAAATATTTTTGGGGTTTAGAGCGCCCCCTATGCATCAATGATTGTCAGACTTGGCCCATTAACCCTATAACAGCAGTATGAAATTTATGTAATCACCTACAGTTGTTTTGAAGATAAGACTGAATTTGTGTTTAAAAAGCCATTTGCCTAGGCATAACTCAGGATTTATAAATTACCTACTATTCCTCCAGAACTTAGAATCAGCTTCCTATCTAAATCCAGTATGTTGAATTTAATGACAACTGAATGTATGTCCTTTGAGAACAAGCTAATAGTAATTTTAGAAAATTTTGCACTATAAAAAATAATGTTTTAGGCAGAAATGGGCATGGAGTCACTCAGTAGTGACCTTATGAAGATGCAGCACTGAGTGTCATGAAGGTCTTTTTCCTCGAGTTCAACTTTACTGTAGAGAATAAGAGAAAAAAGTATTTTTCAAAGAAAATGTGTTTATCTCTGAAACAGACTTGTATCTGTGCTCTTTGTATGATTTTGTCCATTTTTGTTGCATTAACAAATTTTACTGTGATCTGGAGGGCATTATCATGGTTTCGGATTAATTGAACCCTAGCATGCAGACTTTATTGAGAAAAAAATAAAAATGCTGATGTGACTGTAACAAGAAAAAAAAACAAGAATGTGACTGTTACAAGACCAATAAATAAATAAAACAAGATTCACGATGAGGCGCAGTGGGAAAGTGACATGCCACGGAAGCCCAACAAGGGTCAACTGATGTAACTACAACTGACAGAATATTTAGACRGGTTTAGAGTTTGACGATGAAGAGAAGAAAAATAAAGAGGAAAAACAAAAAGAAAACAGACACAGATCCTGACAATTACTTTTGTCTTTATTTCAAAGATTTGTCTGTGCAAGTTTAAGTAGTTTGCTTTGGAACTTGCAACTTTTTTCCTGTAATGCCATTTATTTGATAAAATGTGCTGTTTGGTTGAGAGGTTTTGCAGTAAATATGTTTTAACTTATATGTGTAAAGCTCTGTGTGGTTAAATACATTTAGCATAACTAGCTTGTGTTTCCAACACACAGCTAAAAATGCTGMTCTAATTGCCATCACTCGGCACGGCACATAAACACACCTCTCTTACACCTCCATGCTGAATAGAGTGAGGGGAGCTGAACACAGGAAGCACCTAGGAGGAGCGAGGGTGAGACTGAAGAGGGTGATGCTGTAGGAGGAGGACAGAGGAGAACAGTAGGTCCTTTAATTCCACACAAGGAGACAGCAGAGTCAGTGTGTTTGGTCTGGCCAGGTTTCACCCATCTCTCCCCTCTCAGCTTTTGCTCTCTGTCCCCGGAGCTGCTTCTCATTAAGCCTATTTGTTTTGGCTGACTCGCTGTGCCACTTAGCAGCAACACGCGTGTCCACATGCGCACCCACCAATGTGCATGTGTCTTACGAATACAAGCACATGCATTTTGTGTTTGTTTTGGAAGAGACTAGGTGCCACTTAGTAGAACCTCTAAACGCCAGCAATTGGCCAAACACATCTTTGTGTTTACTTTTACCAAGCTTGGACTCACTCACACACCTCTACAGAAACACACACACACACACACACACACACACACACACACACACACACACACACAC
>NW_013952789.1:431210-433329 GCF_001266775.1 Austrofundulus limnaeus
CACACACACACACACACACACACACACACACACACACACACACACACAATTATACGTAAAAACGAAGACCAAGTGAATGCTTCATGCAAGAATTGTGTCTGTTATCAAAAATATTCAACCTTTTTCCTAAATTCGATTAACTGTGGTGGCCATCTTGAATGTGGTTTACTCCAAATGTTAATAAGCTGTAGATGTATACAGCTTTGCTTATTTCTGTATGCTTTCAGTAAAATCTGTTTAGTAGTTCATGAGATGCTTTGCTAACAGACTGGCAAATGCACACATGCACACACAGACATARGTCAAAAAAATATCACTGTGGGCATGCAGGCAATAAAAAGCAACCAGGTAAAATTCAGCAATGACAGGGCTGTGAGGACAAGAGCTTAATCAGAGTTTCCCAGACATCCCTCTCTCCAGCTACTTCCTCCAGCTTATCTGGGGTACTCCAACGCATTYCCAGGTCAAGTATAAGAAGTAGGATTACAGCAAGTATTTTGCCTGCCCTATTGTATCCTCCCAGGGAGACATGTTTGAAACAGCGCCCCCTTAAATGTGGTCCAGAACAGATCATTCCCTGTATATTAAGTACAACAGTGTGCAGCTTTCATACTGGAAGTTAGCATTCTGACAAAATGTGAAAAATCTTCTCTGCATGTGCATTTTTCATGTTCATTTTAACTGAGCACACACAAAACACCTCCTGTGTGTTTGATTCTCTTCTCTGCAAGATCAAAAATAACATCTAGATACAGGAAAATTTGGATTTTTATGGAGTTAAAGTCAGAGACGAAATTAAGTAGTGGAGCAAAAAAAGTATTTGGCACATTGTCCTCTGGTATTTGTGCCATGCACAAGATGGAGTGATAGTGTGTGAAGCTGCTACTGGGACTAATGAAAAGCTTAATGATCAGACATAAAGGTGGGAGTGATGCTGTGGTGGAAAAAAAAACTTTTCCTTCTCTGTTAAACAAAGTGCAGAAATACATGMTCTAAAAAGTTCTTCACTACAATGATCTCTGATCTTATTGCAATAAAAGGAGAGTCAACATGCATACAGTAATACAAGCTGAGTCTGAGGGCACAGACCCAGTGAAGCATCTTTTATACTCTTCCAGTTGAAACCAGTCCCAAAACCAGTTCCTATTTGACATGCAAGGAGTGGTTCTTTGAGCAGCAAATATTTGTAGTTTCAGTTAAGATCCTGTTCTGTGGTCCTTCAACAAAGAAGAACATCTTAAAATGTGGTTATACTTCCTATTTCATCATTACTTACATGTTCACATTCCAATAGTAACAAAACAAATAGTTCTGCGATCCAGTTGTGCAGAAACCACAGTAGTATAAGTTAAAGGTTAAAGGTGAAGTTTCTGGGTGTCATCACTGATGAAAAACTGACATGGAAACCTCATATAAATTACTTAAGAACAAAAATGGCAAAATCTATTGCAGTTCTGTATAAAGTTAAGGAGTTGTTTAATGATAAAGCGCTATTTATACTATATAATGCAATAATTGTTCCACATATGATTTATTTTATAGAAGTCTGGGGAAATGCATTTAAAACCTTTACTAATCCTATTTTTATTTTAATAAAAAGAGCCATAAGAGTTATCACAAGAAAGCATTACTATCACCCATCTAATATATTGTTTCATCAGTGAAAATTATTAAAATTTTATGAGTTGGTTGATTATGACATTCTGCAGGTTATGTTTAAAGCTAATAAAAATCCTACCTTTAAACATCCAATCTAATTTTGTTAAAAGGGAAAGCTGCTAATTTGAAGGGACTACAAATGTTTGTTAAACCAAAAATCTGAACAAATCTGGGAAGATGCACTTCAGTGAAAAGGTATAAGACTGTGGAATAACCTAGAAAATGATTATAAAACCACGGGATCAATTAATTCTTTCAAAAAATTGATCAAAGTAAAATTATTAAAGAAATATGAAATTGTTTGATTTGTATTTGTATGAGTTACTGTTTGAGGAGTTGACTTTTGTATTATTTCGTTTATTATTGTTAGAAATTAATATAATTTTTGTAAATAGGAGCAGATATAAGATTTTTTTCTTCTTCTGCTGCCTTTCATTTAATTTGATTTGCATTGTTTTGT
>NW_013952789.1:434025-435558 GCF_001266775.1 Austrofundulus limnaeus
GTATACACACAGACATATTTACACACTCGGTGACCTGTCAGAACCCCCCGGATCAGAACATTTGTCTGTGAGCAGTTGTGAACATGCGTGTATATCCAAGATTTCTCCAATGGAATATTTAATAGTGACTGTGGAGGACCGGAGACCCATCCCCCAAGACACGAGGCAGACATAGGGAAGACCAGTGCCCAAGGGCCCGAGAGGAGTCCCGAGCGCAGAGCCCCAAGGGGCACCCGCACGGGAAGATACGCCCACCCACCCCCCAGATCAGACCATAGGGGAGAACTGGGAGAGTCCCCCCAGCGACCACACGCACAGCCCCCGGGGCCAGCAGCGACAAACTCATGGGCCCCACCAGCATCCGCCATACCAAAGCAGATCCAGGAAAGGGCACAGAGGTCCGGGCCCCCAGGGCGCACCCCCTCCAGGCCAAAGCCCGACAGGCCAGAGGCCCCGAGCCCCAACAGGCAGTCACCAGGCCAGGCCGGCACACATCCCAGCGCCCAGCCCCAGACCCCGGGAACCCCCAGCACGCCGGCGGCCAGCCGCACACCCCACCGGGGGGCCGAGTAGCAGCGGGCCCCAAAATAAATCAGCAGTAGGGGCAGCCCAGACCGCAGCCTGACAAATACCCAACATACACAATCGCACCATCCCACCCTCATCCTCACCCCCACTCAGTCAAAGACATACAAGGACGCCACATTCCACTCATACCCCCGATACACACTCTATACCCCCCAGGTCCAGGACATGTACCCACCCCCTAATGGAGGCCTCACACACCCGAACCCAGGAGGTAGAACCAATCATTCTGAGGTGGAGAGGAGCAGATAGCCAAGGCCCAGCCCGGGCCGCACCAGGACGCCCGGCCAGCCCCCCGCCGCAAAGAAGCCACACCCATGACCACCCCACCACACCGCCAGCAACCAAGTGCACCCCACCAGCCGTCCACCCCTCGGAACCCAGCAGCCACCCCGGCCAGCGGGCCACCCACAGGAACCAAGAGCCAAACCTCAGGAGACCAAGCAGCACCAGGGAGGACGGAGAGCCAGCCCCGCCCCCGGCGACCGTCCAAGCCCCAAGCCCACCCACAGTCCAGGACCGCACCCAGCGGTCCGCTCTTCGTCAGGACCCCCTCCCCAAATAGCAGTCGGGGAACGGGATGGGAATAAAGACCCTGACACCCCCCCCACCCCCAGATGTACTGTTGGTGCGTGTTGTTCTATAGAGCAATTTAAAAAAGGAAAGAAGAAGAGGCAGAGGCCGGCGTGCTGCCAGTTTCCCCTCCACCACTACTCTAACCCAAGTGTCTATGTGCAAACCTTGGGGGGTGGGCACAGGCACAGGAGGCAAGAGTGGTGCCATCCGGCCACCTATAGCCATGAGTGCCCACCATAAGTTCCTATATGTGAATTTCATGAAAATGCTACGAGTGAATGTCTAAGATGTACAATAAAATTTGGGGCACACAACTGTGCCCCAAAAAAACCCTACATGGGTGAAGTTGAAAGTGAAGAGGATGGAGGTGTG
>NW_013952789.1:435861-441365 GCF_001266775.1 Austrofundulus limnaeus
CTCCAGGCAGACCGCCAAGCCCACGGAACCCCAGACCATGGACTGACGGAGCCCCGAAGGCCACCAGAAACCGGGACCAACACCCCCCCTCAGAGCCACCCAGACCCCCAAAACTTGACCCCAGCCCCATAGCCGGCCCGCCACCCAGAGAGGCCACCGCTCCCCAGCAAGGACGGCCCTGCCAAGAACGCCCACCCAACTGCCGACAGAGCAAGGGGGCACCCAGGAGGGCCCCGCCACAGCAAAGGGGCCAACCAGCCAGCCTAGCACGGCCCCCAGCCACCACCCATGGCCACCAACCCAATATCACCCCAGAAGACATACTACACCCACCCCAACATTCGGGCCACTATCAGAACATATAACACAAGGACACCCAGGCTGGGTCGACCCCCCACCCCACTAGCTCCATGTCACGCCCCAAGCCTACCCTACCCCCAGCCCAATTAATTAATTAATACAGCTAAAGGCCCTGTCACATTATGACGTTTTAGACAACTTATGCAAATGTTGTCCAACACGTTGCTGTAAGTTACAAAAGTTTGGTGTAAGTTGTGRATAAGTTATCAGAATGATGGCTGGACAAAAATTTTGAACATGCTCAAAATTTTCTGCTTATGCGAATGTGCTGCTGATAAGAGAGGCATAAGTTACAGGTAATTTATGTGTCAGTTCACATATGTTACAGGTAGGTTCTTAATGTGTTACTCATATAAGTCCAACACCAGGACAATTCTGATTGTGAGCCCTTTTATTCATTGTCCTTGGAGTTCAACTCTATTTTCAGTTGGGCTGAAGGGGTTGCCAGGTGAGGGGCTGGGCTCAGGTTGGGGTGGGTTGGAGTACGGTTTGTGACATCACAAACCGTTGGTGTTTGAAAGAGTTCATTTCAAGACACACACAAAAATATATTTGTAGGGTTGCTGCCTCTTACCTCCCTCTGCTGGGCAGAGACATTAATTGTCTTTCACAGGTGCTGCTAATTGTCATGATCAGGAGATGGATACTTAAGGAGAACACTCACCTGTAGTTGACACCAGAACAAAGAACTCAGTTGGTATGAGTCCTTCTCTGGCCCTGTGAATATTGTTAAACATTTCGTGTGAAAGTTATTGCTCTCTGTCTTCAGTGATTCTTGCGACCAAGTTCTCCTGAGCCCCTTTGACAATTAAGCTGGATCCTTCTACCAACACTAACTGTGTACTCACCTGCCCGAGTCCTCTTCCTCTGTGGTCCTTATCATCACTCATCTGTAAATATACTGGACGAACTCACCTGTAAACAGATGTACAGCTCACTGAATGTTCCTGCAACGAACACCAAGCTCTAAGGATGACTGTAAGTGGACTTCTCACAAACTATCAACAATAACTCAACTACTTACCTCCTGGTCTACGATTCTAATCATTATCCTCCTTTTCCAGTCTCTGAAGCCATCCTGTGTCCACCACTGTTCCTGTAAAATAAACACCATTCTTAATTTGTACATAACTGTGTYTGAGACTCATTGCCGTTTCACATTGACTCCAGAGTTACAAAACCTAACTACATTTACTTATAATAAAAATACCTCTAGCTGCATTTTTTAGTGCTTGGACTGTTTTTAGAAGCAGAACAGACCCAAATGTAAGTAAAACAATAATAATAATAAGTGAATTTTGCATGTTAGGTCCCCTTTAATACTTCATCAATATAACAGTATTTATTATTTATTTAATTTTGAATGAAATGGCTCTCCATACCCTATGTTTGTTACACCCATCCCAGGAACCTACACTAAATGTGTTGCTGATAAAATCAATCAAATTTCTTTCAAATATGATGACCATACAAGGAGATAACCATACTAAAACACATTAAACATTAAATGCAAAATACACATATTTTATGGCAATAATATTCTCAACACGTTCGAAATGGAGTAGGAAGAAGTAAAAAACTTATGAACCCCTACCCCTTACTATTTTCAAATAATAAATAATAATAAACCTCAGACTGACTTAGTAAATCATTAAATTACAATTTAAATGGTTGTACAAGGGTAAATATAAATTTACATTGTAGTAAATTTATATTTACCCTTGTACAACCATTTGTGTTACAATCACTCCTCGTATCTACACATTAAAGGATACATTAACACATGAATCTTGTGCACCTGAACAAACATCGAAATTTAAGTTAATCAATTTCCATTTCACAGTTACCTTTTTTGGCATAAGCTCACTACACACACATATTTATGATAACTACATGTATTTTCATCCAGCAATACACATATATTCATATGCACTTATCAGTTTACATATACACATTTATACACCCACTCACTCATTTATATTTCTATATCTTGAAATAATAACTTTCTTATATTTTCTTTTAAATTGTATTAAACTTTGACTTTTTAAGTCCTCTGTTAGTTTGTTTCATAGTTTCATGAACATGAAAATGAACATTAAATGCCTTGAAAAGGTACTGTAGTGTTATTTTTCATTTAAAAGAAAGACTAAAAAATCCTAACTATGGTCTATAAACACATGGGTGAACTCATTCAGACTATACTTGACTTTATCATGAGAAAGCATAAAAAACAGCTTGTTTTCTTGTAGAGTGAATTAGTTTATTCTGTGTCTGGAATACAAGTGCAGATGAGTCAATTTTTTTATTTGACAAAGAACTTAAAGCTGACGTAATCATAGAAGCTGCTCATTCATTTAAGGAAAATTCATTAAGCTAAGCACGTTGCACTCAGGTAAAATGAGATTGTGTGTGTAATTTCTGCAGAGTTAAAGCCCGTCTCCATTGCCAACTTTTCTGTCAGTCAAATTATGGGCAGGAACTTTCTGTAGTGTAACAAAACTTGCATTAATTTAAAACTTACTATTCACAGGAGTACAATGACCACACTTTTGGTATATACTGTTAATGCCTTGTTCCAAGAACAAATCTTTCTGGTACTTGACCAGAAATCAAAGTATTGGATAGCGATGAGTTTTCAACCTCACATGAAGGAGTTTAAGTGTGTCAGTGCCTTGTTTACAGGTGTTGGTAGGATAGAGTACAGACTGAAAGATGGGTCTTCTGCAGTAATGTAGGTGTTCCTCAATGCTGTCACAGTTGAGTTKGGTTGGAAAGTAAAGCTTTAAGATTATTTGTCTGTCTGCATCAGCCATGTTTCCATCCAAATGCAAATTTTTAAAATGTTACAAAAAATAAAACACAAAATGCAGAAATGCAAATTAGACGTGTTTCATCTACTGGTTTGAAGTGAATCAACCAGGCGACACAAAGTGTAATTACATGAGATGTTGATGTTACGCATGGCTGTAATACACAGGAAGTTGAGGTCAGGGTTTCATCTGCATTTAATCGATTGTTTCAGATTGTTTGTTTATTTATAATATATTAAAAATAATGTCAAGCATATCATACATATACATATATATATACATATATACACACATACATATATACACACACACGCACATACATGTACAGGTCCTTCCCCAAAAAATTGCATATTGTGATAAAGTTCATTTTTTCCGGAATGTACTGATAAACATTAAACTTTCATATATTTTAGATTCATTGCACACCAGCTGAAGTAGAATCATGAAAAAGTTCTCTTAACGACTTATTAACCTAATCATCTGAATCAACAAATTAACTCTAAACACCTGCAAAAGATTCTTGAGGCTTTTAAAAACTCCCAGCCTGGTTCATTACTCAAAACCACAATCATGGGTAAGACTGCTGATCTGACTGCTGTCCAGAAGGCCATCATTGACACCCTCAAGCAAGAGGTTAAGACACAGAAAGACATTTCTGAGCCAATAGGCTGTTCCCAGAGTGCTGTATCAAGGCACCTCAGTGGGAAGTCTGTGGGAAGGAAAAAGTGTGGCAGAAAACACTGCACAATGAGAAGTGGTGACCGGACCCTGAGGAAGATTGTGGAGAAGGGCTGATTCCAGACGTTGGGGTCCTGCAGAAGCAGTGGGCTGAGTCTGGAGTACAAACTTCCAGAGCCACCATGCACAGGCGTGTGCAGGAAATGGGCTACAGGTGCCTCATTCCCCAGGTCAAGCCACTTTTAATCCAGAAACAGGAGCAGAAGTGCCTGACCTGGGCTACAGAGAAGCAACACTGGACTGTTGCTCAGTGGTCCAAAGTACTTTTTTAGGATGAAAGCAAATTTTACATGTCATTCGGAAATCAAGGATCCAGAGTCTGGAGGAAGACTGGGGAGAAGGAAATGACAAAATGCCTGAAGTCCAGTGTCAGGTCCCCATAGTCAGTGATGGTCTGTGGTGCCATGTCAGCTGCTGGTGTTGGTCCACTGTGTTTTATCAAGGCCAGGGTCACTGCAGCTATCAGGAGATTTCGGAGCACTTCATGCTTCCATCTGCTGAAAAGCTTKATGGAGATGAAGATTTCATTTTTCAGCACGACCTGGCACCTGCTAACAGTGCCAAAACCACTGGTAAATGGTTTACTGACCATGGTATTACTGTGCTTAATTGGCCTGCCACCTCTCCTGACCTGAACCCCATAGAGAATCTGTGGGATATTATGAAGAGGAAGTTGAGAGACACAAGACCCAACACTGGATGAGCTTAAGGCCGCTATCGAAGCATCCTGGGCCTCCATAACACCTCAGCAGTGCCACAGGCTGATTTGCCTCCATGCCATGCCGCACTGAAGCAGTCATTTCTGCAAAAGGATTCCCCACCAAGTATTGAGTGCATAACTGAACATAATAATTTGAAGGTTGACTGTTTTTGTATGAAAAAACACTTTTCTTTTATTGGTCGGATGAAATATGCTAATTTTTTGAGATGGGGATTTTTGGTTTTTCTTTAATTTTTTGCCAAAATCATCAATATTAAAACAATGAAATGCTTGAACTACTTCAGTTGGTGTGCAATGAATCTAAAATATATGAAAGTTTAATGTTTATCAGTACATTACAGAAAATAATGAACTTTATCACAATATGCTAATTTTTTGAGAAGGACCTGTGTACACACACACATACATACACACACACATACACACACACACACACATACATACATATATCCAAATCCCATATTTGTGCTCATACTAACCATAATGACAAGGATTTGAGTTGTCAAGAGCAGAGCAGAACCGAGTGAACAGACACAGAGACTGTTTTATTTTAACGGTGGGAAGGGTCTGGATCTGGAAGAGGGAAGCAACAAGGTGAGTCCAGACTCTCAAGGTAATCAGTCTCAGTAGGTAACGAGTGATTAACATCCATCCATCCATCCATCCATTTTCTTCCGCATATCCGGGGTCGGGTCGCGGTGGCAGCAGCTTCAACTCCAAGGCGTTCCCAGGCCAGCCGAGAGACATAGTCCCTCCAGCGTGTCCTGGGTCTTCCTCGGGGCCTCCTCCCGGTGGGACGTGCCTAGAATACCTCACCAGGGAGGCGTCCAGGAGGCATCCTTACCAGATGCCCGAGCCACCTCAACTGGCTCCTC
>NW_013952789.1:444284-446211 GCF_001266775.1 Austrofundulus limnaeus
TTGGAAGGGGGACCCACGTCTCCTCTTYGGGCTGAGCCCGGCCGGGCTCTGTGGGTGAAAGCCCGGCCACCAGGCGCTCGCCATCGTGCCACACCTCCAGGCCTGGCTCCAGAGGGGGGCCCCGGTGACCCGCGTCCGTGCGAGGGAACGCCAGATCCAATGTTTTTAAACATCATAAGGGGTCTTCGGACTGCGCTTTGTCTGGTTCCTCTCCTAGGACCTGTCTGCCTTGGGTGACCCTACCAGGGGCATAAAGCCCCAGACAGCATAGCTCCTAGGATCATTGGGACACTCAAACCCCTCCACCACGATAAGGTAGCAGCCCAAGGAGAGAGTGATTAATATTGTTTTCTTTTTTTTATGGGAGTCCAGAAGAAGTTCAGCACAGAGAGGAAGAGGTACCAGCAGGTGAGAAACAGATCTTCAGGCAGCGCGACCAGGTAACAGGATTACAGGTGAGTTTCCAGGTTAAGTACTTAAGGTTCTCAGGTTCAGACTGACTCAGGTACAGGATCCTTCTGGAACATGGAGCACAAGGAAGGCAAGTGAAGACCAGGTGTGTTGTGGTAGAAACCTCGAGGGAACAGAACATGGAGCAAGTAATTAACTCAGATAAGTAAAACACTGAGTGGCTGCTAGATACGACCATGAAGGTAAGATGCATTAACAAAGACCAGACAGCCAGAGGGCCTTTGTAAACCTCAGGAGCTCATTAAGAGGATCACCTGCAGGTGCAGGTAATAGAGACAGGATCCAATCAGGAAGCACAGGAGCAGACAACACCAATCATCACACATAATCAGAGTTTGAAATGTATTTAAATATCATGAAATGTTAAAAATTACTTTACTTTGAAAAACCAACAGCCCCAGTTCTCACCTAGCTGGCTGCTGTGTGCTGCTGCTCTCGGGTGTGAAAGAAAACTAGAGGCGACAGTCCGAAGTAGAGGGAAAGAAAGATAAGTTGAATGCAATTTTAGTTCAAGCCTGTGAAAACGACGATGATGTTATCATATGTTGCATTTCAACGATAGCATGTAGTTAATTAATAATTTGCAGGGTTTGACAAATAGGACTGCCCGAGGCAGCTAAAATGTGTACTCGGACAGGTGGACATGTTCCTCTGCCTGCCTGACTGGGCATTTAATCTATTTCTTTTGTTTTGGCCATTTAATTGAAATATTCTGGAAAATAAATGAAATATAGCATTTTAAAGCAAGTAGACGGAGGATAAACCCTCAATTTCTCCCTCCTGCTACGTTTCACATAACTGAAATATTGTGTCGCAGGAATTATTTCTTCCCACTGCACATTGTGCAGACCGAACCATTAACAACTGTAGTTGTTTTTTTTCCCACACACATGCTTTTGGAGGAAAATTTTGTTTTATTTTTTTGTTTATTTATTAATTTTTTTGTTAGTTTGTTGTTTATTGCTACTCACAGAGATGAAAAAAAGATGTGGACGTTCACTCGCACATAAGTCCACCTTGCTAATGTAACAGTTCTGCGTTGAGAGCATCGGATCATTCAGAAAGCAGAGGCTCACCTGTATGGTAAGCCCTTCTTACATTTATTTAACTTCACCACTCTTACATTCCAGATATCTGAAAATACGTTCTGACTAGACATTAAATTATCTTGAATTATATTGTGACAAGGCAAAATACATATTTAAGAAATCTCAGTACATTCTGACTGCTGGTAGTATAAATGACATCAATATTCTAGTTATCTTAAAGGTATCTTTAGACTTAGATTCAACTAATGCAAATTTAAGACTTTTTCAATGTATGTAATTTGTATTTTAAAAAGCTGCACTCACTTTTAACTAACTAGATACCGCATAGCGGTAGCACGACGACCCCCGCACACAGAAATGCACCAGAACTCAGAAGTCTTTATTCTTAATAAATGTCATGCTACCAG
>NW_013952789.1:446399-448678 GCF_001266775.1 Austrofundulus limnaeus
ATCAGAGCTAAACAACAAAAGAAATCGGAAGCTCCTGTGTTTAATAGTTTTTGAGCTATAACCATTTTTGTATGTCCAGATACTACTTTTCAAATAAATTGGGGGTCCGTGGGGGGGCGGCACTGATTGGTGGGTCTGATGGATAGAGCTTCATCAGAGCTAAACAACAAAAGAAATCTGAAGCTTCTATGTTATAAGCGATTTTGAATGTCCTGACACCCCCTCTTTGAAAGGAGCCCCCTCCTCAAATATGGGGTCTTTCGTAAAACCGTTGGCTGTCGCAGTGTAGGTCAGTCTCATCTACAGTCCTGCCAAGTTTCATGTTGATCGGTGCAGCCGATTTTGTTCTACGGTTGACCAAAAATCACTGGGACAAAAATAAAATAAAATAAAATAAACAGTACGAAAACAATATGACTCCCGCTTACGCTTCGCGTGYGGGGGTCATAATAATGTTTATGCTGTTGATCAGGGATCTGTTCATATCAGCCCCCCTCCCTCCCAATGCTAATAAACACTGACGAGATCTAAAAACTTTACCTGAAGATTTTTATCATGTTATTGATAATCCAGTGTGTCATGACTTAGAGAGTGACTCAGTCTGCAGTGTTTGCATCTTCTTAATCACGTCACATGTTCTGTACCTCTGAGTGTAACCATCTTAATATACATGTTTTATTGCGATACACATTTTACTTTTTACTTGTTATTCTTACATTCACTTTGAAAGGTTTGTCATTTTTTGTAAATATTTTTACAATGTTTATTGGTTATTTCCATATTTTAATACAAACAAAAAATAAAGCAGAACAAAATACAACAAAAGAGTCATAATTGAATCCATGTTCTTCAGTCGTGTCAGTGGCGTCGTGTCACGACCACGACAGGCACCAGAAACAAGAGAGACAGTGTACTCAAGATTTCTGGGAGGTAGTGGACACACATTTCACAGTTAGCCTTTGGCTGCAACATTTTAAATGCCCAGTTTGGAAGAGGCTCTTTGGACCTCGCACATGGCTCTTCTAAACTAATGCTTTTAAAAAGCTTTTAAATGTAGATCTAATAATAAATGCAGCTTTTAACAGTTCTTCAGTTTCTTCATTGAATAGCTTCATGGGATTTCCACAACAGGATGACACTAAAATACGGCTCATGAAAAATATGATTAGCAAGAATGGCACATACTACAGTAAAAACATTACTAGTTTGTAGTTATAAGAAAATACTCATAACAAATTCAGGCAGAGGGAAATAAATACCACGTTGGACATTTTGTATTGTAGAAAGCTGTCAGGGCTTGAAAATGGGTCAGTTGGAGCACACCTGAGAGATGGAGGAGTATGACTGAGGATTGTCTTTCTCAGTATCATCACCTCTGAATATGTCTTTCAGCGCCCAAGCTCTCTGCTGTGATCTTATCTCTCAATTACAGTACCCAGCACATTCCTGTCAACCACACACACGCACCTGCACGTCCAATTCAAAACAAGTGAATATGAAGCAGGCGTTACTCTCACTCTCTGCCTAATTCTTCTTTCTGAAAACAGGATGAACAAAGAGCAAGAGCAAAAACACACAAGTTAAACAATCTACACTTCAGCTGACGGAAACCACCTTTGCTACCTTCAGTATTTTATTTGTGCCAATTAAAACATTAAGTGACTGAAACACAGCGTTTTTATGCTCGAGCTGATAACAAATGAATCTCCAACACCAATAATGTTTTCAGATTCTTTACTCACTGATTCGTRCTACTTAGTGGCTCGTGACCTTGTATGAACCTCGTTCCAAACCATGAGGTTCACAATCACACATCCAATGAAATCTCCCAAAGTTGAGTTTGTTTATATTTAAGGTAGAGCTCCATAAAATATCCCAATTACACATTAATTTAATTTACATTTAATTATATTTCTTGTTTGTAGCGTTTTTGTGTTGAATTCCCAAAAAGGGGGTGATTGTGAGGGAGTTACCGTCTGTTGATGATAACATCACTAGTCCTCGCTGGAGAGAGAAAATTCTTCTCCTGTCTAATGATGATGTCAAATCTAAGCTGCAAAAAATGTACAGTGATTTATTAATGTTGATTGTGTAAAAATGTTTGTTTTCTCACTATCTATCATCAATATCTACACATTAAATGATAAGAACATCGGAGCTATCGCCTCCAGTTACTGAAAATAATACAACTTACCGTTTAGATTAGAATTCCAAGTGTTTTATTGTAAGTAGAAAAACACAATTTACATAAATATATAAACCATGGTGTATTATATATA
>NW_013952789.1:450344-461325 GCF_001266775.1 Austrofundulus limnaeus
TGCGTGCGTGCGTGTGTGTGTGTGTGTGTGTGTGTGTGTGTGTGTGTTTTGACAGGGGATTGGTGAGTGTGGTTTAGAGGTTGTGGTAAGTTTACATGTTCAGGGCTGCTGGTGTGAAGAAGCAGTCAGAGCTGTGTGTCCCCCTGGAGAAAGAGAGTCATTTTAAAAAAGAACAAGTCTCCTAGAACCGTCTTTCTTTATTTAAAATCTCCCACCACCTAAGCCCCTTAGTCCTGTCATCCTTACAACCTTTTAAACTTTCACTTATCTAAGGCCTTTTGGCTGTATCTCTATCAGTGTTCTCCTTGTTTGGCCTGTATGTTTAGGAGGACGACCTTGTCTTGGTAGGTTTACAGGCTGTTTCAATTCATGGGCTGCATCCTCGTGAATGCACATTTGTCGGCCGTCACTGCCCCTCGACGAGTGCTGTCCCAATTTGAAGGCTCCTCCTCATGCAGCCGAGGAATGCGGCTCACAAAATGTCGAAACCCAAGGATGCATTTGTGTATCCTCACTGGAAGAGGATATCCCAGGATTCAATGTGCGAGCAGCAAAATAAACAGAAAAACAAAGATGATGGAGTTTTTTTTCTAACAAGTCGGTGTAGTTTGGAAATGCATCACAGACTGAAGAATTTGTTTTTTTTTATGTAGGTTTAACAACTGATGATGAAATTTATGCTGCAATAAAATGTTAAATAAAATGCAACTACAAGCACTGATACTGGACCTAACCCAAAATATTAATGTTTGTTTATTTATTTACATGTAACGTTTTAACTGTGAAGTTATTCTTCCAGTAAAAAGACGTGTAAATACATGTCTCAACGCATTTTAAGTCTTGAGATGAAATGATCATCATGGTAATGGGGTAGCACGTGGTCACGCAAACTTACGTCAAGTGAAGGCTAGATCGTCTCATTTCACTGCAGCCTACCAGGACTGGGAAAGATGTGGCCCATGTGGCACAGCTGCTCATGAGGATCTAGCCCATGAATTGAGACACAGCCACAGTTGTGTCATACTCTTTCCATTTCCAGATGGATTGAACTGTGCTCCATGAGATGTTCAAAGCTTGGGAAATCTTTTTATAGCCTGCTTTAAACTTCTCCACCTGTCTGGTGTGTTCTTTGGACTTCATGATGCTGTTTGCTCCCCAGTATGAAAGATTTATCCTGACTTAAATCAGTACATTTTCATTTTGAGAGCAGGAGTATACAGGGGCTACACAATGAAACTGAAACACCTGTAGGGGTACAACCTACACTTCTTATAACGAAAGCTATAAGTAAATTCACGGGTTCTTCTTGCTTTCAGTAGATATCTCTTCCATGCAAAGATGAATGGACAAAAGAGATAATACACATGGGTAWTCGTCAAATGACGTCACACGAAAAGTGACAGGTGCCCCGCCCCTTTAGGGCGGGACTTCCGCATATGGTCAACTTCCGGCCCCTCCTTCCTCGGGGGACTTCCATATATGGTCAACTTCCGCTCGTGACTTCCTCTTTTGATTTACCGTAATCGTCCCCCACTCTCAGTCCCCCCTTGACTTACCGTAACCTTACCCCACCCTCTTTCCCCCTTCATTTACCGTAATCCTACCCTCCCTMTTTCCCACCTCGATTTACTGTAAGCCTTGACCGTAAACATCCTGTTTTTGAACAGATGTCCACAGCCCGCCTGTCTGTTCACCCTCCCCTCTTGACCGCGAACATCCTGTTTTGAACAGATGTTAGGTCTATTGCAACCCTCCTTCCAGGGCCCACCTGTCTGTCACCCTCCCCTCCCTGATAACTGCCAGAAGTGTTAAAAGTTTCCATCAATGTGACCCATCGTCCAATCAGCGGTTAGGGTTAGGCGTTAGACCCCACCCCTCAGCCAATCAGATCCCTCCTCTTTCTCTCTCTCTCTCTGTCTCTCTCTCTCTCTCTCTCCCTCTCTCTCTCTCTCTGTGTCAGTCTCTGCTTGACCCTCGAAACATTCAGAGCAAAAAGTTATTTTGAGTTTCAAAAACTGTGTTTTTTTGATGAAGAAGAAGAATGCCTTTAATCGGACTCGATAAAGCTACTGAAAATGGTGAGAATGAGCTTTTATTCAATTTTTAAAAAGTTGTCTAGTTCTAAAAAAGTTTTTTTTTCTAGAATGGGATGATTTAAATTTGCCAGATGAACTACGTAAGATTTACACTCTCTGTACGTGAATTATTTTTATTTGTATTGTGTTTAATTTATTCATTTTTATAAAAATGCAGTAACTTTCCAAGGGGAGGGGTTTCAGTCAGACCCGGGTACAAGTCCTGTTCAGAATCTTTGGAGCTCTGAAGATCCAGGTGGGTTGTGTAAGATTGTAGAAATTATCTGTGTATATATATTATTTTTATTGATTGTTTTAATTATTTTTTTCTTTTTATAAAAAATCAAAAGCAGCTTTCYGTGTGGTTCAGCCCGATCCATTCCCCGCCACGACGCCTGACCTGACCGATCCAAACCATCCGTTACCTACACAGACAGACGCGGTCCGACTGAATCCTAACCAGGCCTATATAGTACCCACTCTTCGTGTGAGAAGGAGCAGGATCGAGAGGGCTCTCCGACGCAGAGCTGGCCCGCGCGGGTATCTGTCAAGAAGAAGAAGAAGTGAGTATATTTTAAATTTTTCAACACTGACACACACGCATTTTTTTTATTAGGAAAGTTATTTTTTATTATTTTTTATTTATTTTTAGATCATTCGTCCATCTTCGATGAATTGAGGAGTCACTGCCTTCAACCATCCTGCATTTAACTGAACTCTGCATAAGATTGTTTGAGGAATAAAATAGCTGAAAAAATGTCTAGTTTGTCATATCATACTGATCATGCTGAAATAAATTATTTTCACGAGTTAGAACAGGCTTTACAAAATCTTATTCAACAGAACTCTCCGTCAACCTCTGATGCTAATGACATTTCTGTTCTGAGTCAATCGTTACAAAATGTTTTAAACAACGCTAAGCAGAATTCACCCCCAGGTTTGCCAAATCAGACAGAAAATCTAATCCAAGCATTACGTGGCGAAATTGTGGGACAACAACAACAGTCTGATCACGACCGCTTCGAAACTCTTCAAATTCATAGCACAAATCTGGACCAGACTCCAATCTGTTTACTTGTTAACGCATTCAATAATTCGTTAACTGAACTTAGAAATGCTGCGGCTTCTGCGGCTGCAGGTGCTGCTGAGGAAAGTGCTCAAAATAGCACACCCGACACGAGGCAATCAACGCACCCTGATTTATTTAGTATTTTAGATGATGCATTATTAGCGTTACAAATCACGTGCTCCCCAGAACAAAACCGCGAACAAGACCCAGGTATCCACCCGCAACCCCCGATCCTTCTCCGCGCCCTGTCTCCTCTCCAACTACGGAGGCTGCTTCATCAAACTCGGTTCCTCACAGCCACAGCGCAATCCAGTACGGTGCGGGGATTCACGCTCCTTCACCTCCCTCCTCTCCAGCTCCAGGACCTTCAACCAGTCCAGATCAACATGAAATATCTCGCGAAAGATTTAATAATTACGAAACCTAGAGACGACTCTTCATTCCCCAATCTGACGAGCCTCCGAGTCTGGCCGATTTCTATACCCAAGTGATGAAYATTTTGTCAGACTTGGCTGACAGAAGCGCATCGTTAATGGAGAGGTGTGATTTTGTTCAATTGGAGCTTTCAGGAGAAGGCTCAGCGTTAGCGCATCACATMGCTTTCGCTGTAGGAGGAGGAGAAGAAGATGAGCGTGAAATTTCTGAACATTTCGCTGATTTTCTGGATGAATTAATTCAATCAAACACGCAAATTGAAGCGAACGGAACGTTAGAATTTACCGTTCAAATTATCAGAAACCAGAGAGGTGGGGTTGGTTCAAAACATATACTCAGCAGGACTCTGGATGTCGAACTGTTGCATGAAAAGAGACAACATCTTTACATCGTTGAAAATCAGGAAAATAAAATATGTTTTTCCCTGAGCTTAGCTCAAGTGTGTAACCCCACGTTTGCAGACGCGCAGGCTTTACAAACTGCTTTGCATTGGCACGCCCAGCTCGGGTTCTCATTTCACACACCTGTCGCATTATCTGACATGATTAAATTTGAACATCTGATAAAAAGGAAAGTTGTTGTTTTTTACAGACCTTCCCCAGACGCAGCGCTGACTAAATTTGAAACAGACTTCTCAGACCGCAGCAGAGCGGTATTTCTGTTTTTAATGAACAATCATTTTTACGGGGTGAAAAATATAAAAGGTTTCCTAGGTGTGAACAACTTTTGCTATTTCTGCTTCACATCTTTTGAAAACCATCACACGCACCGTTGCGAAGGCTTTTGCAGGCTGTGTAATCACGACTCGTGCGTTCTGCGCGAAGCAGAACTGGTTAAATGTCACCTATGTCACAGAACCTGCCGCAATGCAACCTGTTTTCAGAATCATCTGATCCCCATGGAAAGACTCGTGGTTAAAAAAATTGTCCGTCAGTGTCAACTTTACAAGAAATGTCTCGATTGTAATCTGATTTACCGAGTCCCGTTAACGGGGCATGCCCAAAGTCACAAATGCACTTCTCGAAAATGCCCAATCTGTTGTGAAAAGCTAGATCCAGGATGTGATGTAATTCGTGGCAATCACTCGTGTTACATACAACCCGCCTCGTGTGATAAAGATCTGCACAGTAAAATAATATTTTACGATTTCGAAACCTTTCTGAATTCGGAAAAAATACACGTCTTGTTTATAGTGTGCACAAAGAGCGTGACAGGAAATGTCTGGTGTTCCTATGGGCTGGACTGCGTCAGAGACGTCCTGTTAAAATTCCGTAGACCTCTGTACAGCCGCATCAGAGTTTATCAGAGTAACTTTCTTAAGCCTTACATGCTGGCCATTCCTAGCCCCACGGACTACATGCATCATAAAACGTTTTCAAACGTTTCCATTCAATGGCTGGAGTGGATCGCGTACAGCAGAAAAATACRTATTGCTCACGCGCTTAATGCGGGAGAAAAAAGTGGGAAAGTACTTTGTGGATGGTTTTGCGCAGGTGGGAGGGGTGCACACGGCCTTTGAATTCCTGGGGTGTTTTTTTCACGGTTGTCCAAAACATTTTGCGCCACAGTCTGAGTGTCCGTTAAGACGCGTTCCGTTCGAAACGATCTACGAAGCCACGAACGAGAAACTGTGCGCTTTGAAAAACGAGCACAAACTAAAAGTAGAAGTAATCTGGGAACATGAGTGGGAAAATATGAAAAAAATCAGACCTTGCACCCGGTCAGTTCCTGCAGAATTACGACGCGCCTGAACCGTTACGCCCTCGCGAGGCTTTATGTGGGGGGCGCACCTGCGCGGTCAGGCTGCTTTTCAGCGCGCAGCCTGACGAGACAGTGGAATATGTCGACTTCTGTTCTCTGTACCCCAGCGTGAACACTGAGGGGGTTTATCCGTTAGGACACCCTAAAATAATCTACAGAGATTTTGATGAACCTGAAAACTATTTCGGTTTCATCATGGCAACGGTAGAGCCACCGAGAAAATTATTTTTCCCGGTCCTGCCTTATAAGACGTCGCGTGGCAAGCTGGTGTTCACTCTCTGTAGGACTTGCGCGGAAACAAACAATCAACACACGTCCTGTTTTTACAGCCAGCAGCAGAGAGTGCTCACAGGTGTCTGGATTACAGTCGAGTTTAACGCCTACCTGCCCGCAGGCTACAGAGTGCTAAAGATTACACAAGTCTGGCATTTCGATCAGAGGAGTGACAAACTCTTTATCGAATATATTTATCGGTTTCTGAAAAACAAACAAGAAAGCACCAGATTCCCCCCGGAAGTAACGGATGAGGAGGGCAAACAGAAATACATTCGCGATTATTTCACGCATCAGGGCATCCAACTGGACCGTGAAAAAATTCAACAGAACCCCGCGAGAAGGCAGGTTGCAAAATTATGTCTAAATAGCTTCTGGGGAAAGTTTGCGCAGAGAAGCAATCAAACACAGACCGTGATTGTGAAAGAACCCAATCAGCTGTTTGACTTTCTGTTTTCAGGAAAATATAAAGTTTCCTATTTTCACTTTCTGTACACCGAAGCGGTTCTGATCCAGTGGAGTTTTAATAAAAGCTGCATTTGTCCTCCGAATAGGACAGACGTTTTCGTAGCCGCGTTCACCACAGCGCTTGCGCGCCTCAAGCTGCTGAATTCTCTCCAGAAATTAGGACCACGAGTGTTGTATATGGACACGGACTCGCTTATTTATACCATAAAACCAGGTGAAGAAACGTTACTGGTGGGAAATTATTTAGGCGATCTTATGAGTGAACTTTCTCCAGGAGATTCAATMCAAGAATTTGCGTCTACAGGTCCAAAATCGTATGTGTATAAAACGAGACATGGGAAAGTCGTATTTCACGTGAAGGGGATCACGCAGACTCGTGAATCCTGCACAAAAGTCAATTTTCACGGAATCAGTCAGCTGGTGGATGGGTTTCTGGCTGGAGACGAAAGCTGTCATGTTGAAATTCCGCAGCAGAACATAGCACGTGACAAGAAAGGTTTTCTGCTCAGAACTTCAAACTTTTAAAAGACGTTCAAAGTAGTTTACGATAAACGTAGATTATTTAGTAACGGAACAACATTGCCTTTCGGTTATTGATGTAAAATAAAAACAAAAAAAATAAACAATGTCACTCATGCAACTGAAACAGGTGTAATTTGACCCCAGACTCAAGACCCCATTCAGCTGCATCCTCGCAGGACCCAGCGGATGTGGCAAGTCTTATTTTGTAAAAATGTTTTAGAAAATTGTCAGAGTATTTTAAATAATGTGCCTGAAAATATTGTATGGGTGTAGGACACATATCGATTTTTGATGATCTGATGAAAGTGAATAAAAACATTAAATTTTTCAAAGACTGGCCTGATTCTTTTGAAGATCCTGTATTATTTCCTTTTAATAAATCACATTTAGTGATTTTAGACGATGTTATATTGCAGGCAACGGATAATTTGGAAGTTGTTAAAATATTTACACAGTATCGCCATCACAGAAATATGAGAGTATTTTTTTCTTACGCAAAACATTTTCCAGCAGGGTAAACACAGCAGAACAATCAGTTTCAATCAGTTCAAATTATATCGTGTTATTTAAAAACCCGCGAGAYAAACTGCAGGCCGCGGTCTTAGCACGACAAATGTTTCCAAAACAACAAATGTTTTTTCTGGAATGCCTTCAGAACACGACGGCCTCCAGCGCTTATGGGTATGCATTGATAGATTTAACATCGGCTTGTCCAGATGAGCTGCGGCTCCATACGGGGATATTTCTACATGATAAAAATACTGTGGTTTATATTCCCAGGAAGGCTTAAAATAAAATAAACTAGTTTATTTTTTTATTTATTTTTTATTCAGCACGTCTGCACGATTAAAAAGAAACGCGCATTTGCTCAGGGCGCTTACGAATTTAACAACTCCAAAGAGGAGAGAGATATTGATGCGCGGCTCCACGGATTTCATAAACTCAATTTGCGAACTAGCTCTGAACGTTCTGAAAGGCAATATTCCTCTCTCACCTGCTCAGTTTAAAACCTTAAAGAAGCGTAAAAAAAACCATTCGTTTTTTATCAGCCAGAAGGCTGATAAAAAAATTGGGGTTAATAAAAAACGAAAACTTCTCAGCACGCAGAGTGGAGGATTTCTTCCGTTGCTAGCAATCGCAGCCCCGTTAATAGGCGAATTGATATCCGGTCTCGTGAAAACATAGTTAACATCATGTCTTTGAAACACTCTCAGAAAATGTATTTAATCTCTCCACACCAATTGGACAGTTTGAGTAAACAGCCCCCGCCGCCGCAGATTCCCATCAGACAAACTGCACTGCATGATTTGGATTCGCGCATGTGTGATATTCTGGACGACCCTGGATTCGATTTTTATGAAAAGACACGAAAATAYGAAACATTGCTGCAGAAATATTTAACTCTAAACAAGCAACAACAACTGGAAAAATCTGATACTGCAGCGGATCCACACAGCGGCGGCAGCAGCAGCGACTCATCACCATCTCTCAAAGAAACTGGTCAGGTTCTGCATGATCTGAGAAATCTTCCTCAAAGCAATCGCATCAATGCGGAATATATTCTGAATAAATTAATCGAAGGTGGCGGAGGCTGGATKTCAACCGGTGAATTTGTTTATAAAGGCAATGCGGTGAGCGGGTCGCACATTATCGATCTGGTGAAACAGCTGACACTGACCTTGAAATCCTCCCAACCACCAGTAGGATGGGACGACTTCTTATCTGCTTTATCCCAGGTCAATTTGCCTATAACGAGTGTGACGAATCCACGCTTGCGGGAACAGTATAAAAGCATTAAATCAGGGCAGAAGAAGAGTAAAAGTAGCAGCGTTATTCTATCGCCCACCTGGACACTGAAACAGGATTCGCTGCCTTCTTCTGACAGCTCTCCGCTGACGCAGTCCGGAGTCCGTAAACGAAAAAAAAAAAGACTGGAACTTTATCAATAAGAAGAAATCTTCCTCCCTCGACATGGCTCTCTTTTGCTTAATAGATTTCTGTAAATATTACTCGTTTTGTTGAATGTTTCTGTACATGTACAATAAAGTGTTCACTCGAACTTATATAATCTCTACGTATTATTATTGTTGTTATTATTAAATCACCTACAGTATATATTTATTTGTGAAACATATAATTCTTCATTTAGGGAATAAAAAAACTTACAATTAATTTTAAAAATTTTCATTTTTATTTAGGAAAGAAACATTTTTGATACATGAAAAAAAACTTACAGCTTATACCATTTTCATTTTAAAAAAGTTTACATTTTATTTAGGAAACAAAAAAACATTTTTTGATACACAGGGGGAAAAATAAAAACTTACAGCTTCAATTAATTTAAAAGTTTACATTTTTATTTAGAAAAAAACACAAAACCACTAAGAAGTTGTGACAATCTTTAAACATGCCGAGAGAACAAGTTGCATGCGTGTAACCGCCGTAATATCTGTTTTTAATACACTTCTGATATTTCTTTACAAAATGTGACACCATAGAATCGTTTTTATAAACATCCTGAGAATATTTCACCAGCGTCTGCGCCATTGATAATCCACACCCTCTGTTTACCGAATAAAAAACACAATGTTGCCCGCAAAATGACGAGTGAATGCTCTGTAGTTCTGAATTATGAAACATTATTTCTGACAAGTGAGCTTTTAGAAAATCCGTTATCTCCCGTGGGTAATATTTAAAAAAAAAAACGGGGAAAATCCGTAGGAATCAAAGAATGTGGCTTTCCCGTTCTTCTCCAGAGTCAAAGCAAGCCAATGTTCTCCCGGTTTGTCACTGCTGTGCATATTCACAACAATAAATGTGGGTCTCTGCGTAATTTGCGTGAACAGAGCCAGTTGATCGCAAGGCCACAGCCCGAAGAAAATGTCACCGAGCGTGTGTTCCAATATGTCTGCAATTTCGTGATTATTCATAGTTTTGTGTTCTCAGTAGAAGTCGACCTTGATCTGACATTTTGAATCAATCTCCAGGATGCTGTCAAACGCCGTGTACGCAATTAGCGTAGCGGTGTGGGGCAGACGCACTGTGGAAACGGGGGACAGTACATCCAGGTCCTCAGTTGGATTAAAATTAAACATAAATAACGTGAAACCTTGATTAAAACCGGTTCGGTCTATAGAGAGCGGTAAACCTTTAAGATCTCTCCCAGACGCCTGAAACAGATTGTAGAACTCTCTGACGGAATTATGATTAAGGAAATCAGATTGATAAGGTTTTGTGGGAATTTGCGTACCGTTTTTACACAAAGATAGAAATTCCACATTATAACGTCTGAAATTAAAAGGATTCAAATCTCTCCTGCCTGTAAACGATTCGTGATGAACAAGGCCTAAAATTAAATATTTCTGATTAAGCCCCCCCAAAAAGGTTTTCCTGATTTCAGTTTCTGGAATTCTGAGGAATGGCGAAAGTTTTTATCTGCACACACGTCAGAGGGTACAGCATGTTACTCTTCATGAGAGCAGCTGTGTGTCCGAGGCGAACAGCAGATGCAACGAAACCCTTTTGATGAAAAGAGACGCCCCCAGCAGATGCAGTTTGAATGTAGACTGACGGGCACACATCAAGCAAAACGCCTCATTAGCTCTGGTAAATTTAATTTTTAAATCAACCGAGTTCAGAAGAAGTTTTTCACAGAAAAATATATCACTATGTATAAGTCCTTATAACTCCACTGTCCTGGAATTAGCTGTCATGGAATTTCATTTTTTGAATCCTTTGTTGCGCCCTGCTGGGTCCACAATCTCGTGCATTCCGGGCGTGTCTTTGTAAAACAGACCTGCAGAAAATTGACTTTTCAGACTGTTTCCTGAATAATTAATCATGGTCTCTATAATTGCTCGGTACGGGTGAGTACAGCTGGAATGCATTATCAAACGGTCACCCAAGGTCATGTCCACCTGACTAAACATGGTATTTAAAAGATAATTAATCGGTGCAACCTGTTCGTCGTTGGCTAGGTCTGTTCCATCAGTGTTAGTCACTTTAATCCGTAAATAAAGAGTACTATTCAAATCTGTATAACGTTCCGAATCTCCCTGAATAAAAAATTCCACCGATGACGTGTATGTTAATGCAGCGATCGGTAGCAATTCCGAATACGTTTTCTCCAAAATGGAAAGCTGTGTCGTCGGAGCTGTGAACAAATCCAATTCTGATAATGCGCATTCTGCAGATTTTCCGTGTACCAGAGTCATGATTATTATTATTTTCCCCCCTCTCTCTCGTTCTTTAAAGTATATCAGATTCGCGAGGCTGCTGCAGGTGCTTCTTCATCTTCTTTTTCTTGGTCTTCTTCCGCGGCTTGTTCGGTTTAACTGATTTTTTTCTTTTCGCGGTATCCTTCTTAACTGACCAGATT
>NW_013952789.1:461490-464128 GCF_001266775.1 Austrofundulus limnaeus
CGTTTCAACCTGCTAGCAGCTCTTCCAATAACGTCAGAGGCAATCCCCGTGGCTGCTTTGCGCAGGTGTGACTTAACAATGGAGAATCCCCTGCATATCAGAGGGGTGACAAAGCGGAAAAGCCTGGAAAAAAGCGATCCATTCCCTCGTCCGTAATAAACGGGACTTCCTCTGGTAAATTACCCCTCGCCTGGGCTACATAATACTGTATAAAATGGTTAGGATCCTCCATCTTAATTAATTTTATTTTAAAATATCTGCGTTCACAGAGCGATGTCTTGCTTACGAGGAGGAAGATGTGATAGGTCTGAAGTGTAATTTAATTATGGCTTTACCATATACAAAGTCCACACAGCGGTTCTGATCTGTTTTTATTTGAACCTGTACAGAGTTTATAAAGCTTTTTGAAACCTGCACGTAATGAATCGGATTATATCTGATTGAGACTATATCCCCAAACGCACCTTTCACTTCAACCACTTCCAGAAGGGGCACAAAAGAGTCACCTACAGCCTGATACTCAATTATGTCTGAGTAAACAAATAAATTATAATTTCCAGCGTGTAGATCCGTTTGATACGTCACTGGTCTTTTGGATAATGTAAACCACTGCGACGGGTCCAGTCCTATCAGATAACACAATGGGGGCTGCAATCTGATTTGATATTGATCATGACCATTAAATTCCACTTTTTGCGCTATAGAATTAAAAGACAGCTCCACTGCTGACGTGTACTCGTGTAACGCACTTGTCATCTGCTTGAGCAAGTCTTGAATACTTCGGAAACTTCCACCTCCGCTGAGTTTTAAAGGAATAACAACTGATTCCTCTTTATTCGTCCCATAAGGCTGCGTAAATTTTCTGAGCTCAATGTAACACCCTGAGCTGGGAAGATTGTACCACGTGTGAGGATAAATGATCTCGCAAACACCGATTTCCCACTCTCCTGACAATTCGATAGGTTTTGCTAAATGTACAATAAAATCCGAAGTTTTATTTTCAAAGGTCCCAGCGTTCGAATTCGAAGKAATTGTCACGTAAAAACCGTGTGTTGGATATCCCATGTTTATCTCCTGCGGTGTGTAAGCGTACCGACGTTTGTGAATAATGATACGTAGGTTTTTATGTGTGGTGTAGGCTGACGTACTGGCGTCTGTGAATTGTAGCTACGTAGGTTTTTTACACGCGGCGTAGCTTGACGTACTGACGTTTGTGAATTGCGGCTACGTAGGTTTTTTACGCGCGGCGTAGGTTGACGTACTGACGTTTGTGAATTGCAGCTACGTAGGTTTTTTTTATACGCGCTGTAGCTCGCTGGCTTTAATTCATGAATTAAACTTGTCTGGCCAATTTTTCCAGCTAACTAGAACCTGTCGTTCACCTCTGAATGTGCATTTTTTTCAACACTTTATCGACCTGGTACACTCTCTCCTGGTCTATTTCGATCTTTTGTAATTCCTGCTCGTAGAAAGATCCCTTTATCTTTTTGCGTCAAAGTCTATAATTTTGTAAACAGCTGGATTTCGGTAAAGGCATTCTGAGATTGTAAATATTTCATCCTTGAAACTTTGCTGGTATTTCTTATCAAAAACACCTCGTAGTTTAGAGATTCTAACGTGATCACCTTTCTTGAGATTAAATTTGCATGTAACTCGTTTAACAGCTCCGTACAAATTGTGTAAAACCTGCAGTTTGTTTTCAGCACATACATCTATAGGGCGCATTTTAATGGATGAATGAAAAGACTCGTTGTAGCTTCTTACAAARTCCTGCAGCGCATCCACATAGCGCAGCGTGTTTTCAGCTGTAAAAAATTTCCACATCCTGGTTTTCAGCGTTCTGTTAAAACGCTCCACAACCGAGGCCTTGACATCGCTGTACGTGTAGAAATGCACCACCGTTGTGCTTGTCCATTAAACTCTGAAATTTCTTATTAAAAAATTCCGTTTCTGCGTCGTTTGAAGTTTTCCGGGCACCCCGCTCTCAGCGAAAACAGATTCCATAGCGTTGGTAACTTGAGAAGCTGTTTTGTTTTTCAAAACTCTTACGTAAGCACGTTTTGAAAACACATCTATCACGGTTAATAAAAATCTGTAACCAACGCTGAAATCAGACAGATTGTTCATGTCGCATAAATCGGCCTTAAATTGTTTCAGAGGGCCCGAGACAAAAACTTTATTCTTGGGAAAATGTATCCTGGCTGGTTTATGCAGAGTGTATGCATCTTGGCTACTTAAAAATGTTTTAATTTTACCAGACTCGATATCCAAACTAGTTTGATCTCTCACAGCAGATTACAATCTCTGAATACCTCCAAAACTACCGGGGTTGTTTGGAGTGTAATAACTTTGTTTTAGGATTTTCTGTTCTTCCATCCTGCCCCACTGAATGAGTCTGAGAGAAATGACTAGTTCAAAATTAACATAAATCTTTTTATATTTTCTTATAAGAGAGAGAGGGGGGTAGACTTTTTAAAAATAACATCTTTTAATATCCATTCAAATTGATCAAAAGAGACTGAAAAACAACAACAAACGCTGTAAGCTTTTTGTTACAACTTGTTTATTAAATTTGAAAACAAAACTATTTACTTTCATTCACATTTTGAAAAACACTAGGAGGTAGATCATGTAATAT
>NW_013952789.1:464311-465792 GCF_001266775.1 Austrofundulus limnaeus
GAAACATTACATTCAACTGGTCATGAAAAACAAAAACAAACCTTTTTTTTAATATAAAATGAAAAACTACAGTTTCTAATCACGTTACATAAAAACTACTATTTCAAACCACACTGAAAAAATGTTTTTAAAAAAACTGAAAACATAAAGATTATTCTACACAGTTTTGTAAAAGTTTGTGAACGGTTCTAGACTTTTCACCTCAGACTCTGGCATCGATTCGTACATAGCGTAAATCGTTTCAAAAAAATTCTGCTCAAATGTGAATTGAAATAACAAAGTCTGTGTGATGACTTTTATTGCGTAGTRATCCACAAACATACCACGAGCTCTGAGAATCAGCTGGACGGTGGATACAAACTGCTCCTTCATGATCCGGTTCGAGATTTCAGCATAATGAGCTCCGAAATATGCGTTCTCGTCTCGTACCGTCATACAAAGATGCTGTAACTGGCTGGGATGATTTATAATGCATCCGTTACATATTTCCTGAACATAAGAGTCCAGTCATGTTGAGCAGATGAAGGACGGCCATTTTAGCTGTTCGAATCACCTCCGAAACCAGCCAATCGCCACAGGAAGTGGTGCTGCTTGACAGTTCCAGCGTTGGCGAAGCTGGAGGAAGTGAGGCCTTTTGAGGCTCAGAGGCTGCACCGGGCAAAGCAAACAGGTTCTGAGAGGCYGATGCGGCCTCCGCTCCAGGCTCCGCTGTGGCCTCCGCTCCGGGCTCCACTCCGGGCTCCGCTAGAGGCTCGGCATCCACCAGCGAGATTTCTGGTGTTGCGTCCGAATCATCAGCGGTGTCTGGAGGTAGGTGAGGAGTTGCTGAGCTGAGCCATTTCACGATGTCCTCAGCTAACGATTCGCTGCAGGCGCACTGGAACTGATCCACCTCCGCTTCCTTTTCCAGCATCTACAGATCTTCCGCGCAGAGTAGCGGGAGCTGAAGGTGTTCTTCTTCTTCTTCGACTACCGGGAGCTGCGAGCTGCGAGGGGTTGAAGCCGGCTGCGATGATGAAGTCTGGTAATCCGCGAAGTAGTCGGGATGTAGCTCCTGCGGCTGTGGCGTGGAAGCTCAGAGGGGAGAACCCATCAAGTCTTTGGGTGGATCTGCGCTACTCACCCCCAAGAACGCTGCGAGAGATGACTGTCGGAGTGGTCGGTACATTTTTCTTCACGGTTTTTCGGGTCAGAACTTGTTCTGAGACTCATGCCGCGTTCGTCTTCTTCTTAAACTATAGAGAGCGGAAGGGGGCGGAGCTGGAACTAGGGGATGGGGTGAAGCTGCGGGTGTGTGTGTGTGTGTGTGTGTGTGTGTGTGTGTGTGTGTGTGTGTGTGTGTGAGACACATTCATGAGCTCCATTGCCTGTTTGTCTGGGAATCTATCAGTCAACTGTGTGTTTGGTGTATGGGCGGTTGTGTGTGTGTGTGTGTGTGTGTGTGTGTGTGTGTGTGTGTGTGTGTGTGTGTGTGTGTGTGT
>NW_013952789.1:466827-468632 GCF_001266775.1 Austrofundulus limnaeus
TGGACAGGTCGCAAGTCCATCACAGGTCCACACATAGAGACAAACGAGACAAACAAGCACTGACGGGTCTGGAACACAGCGGGTGTCTTCTCGCCGTTGGAAGTATTGACAGAATGAGACGCGTTCTTTTAAGTGTATCATGAACAGAGGAGGGGCGGGATCTAATGCTTAAAACACGAGCTGATTGGCTGAGGGGTGGGGTCTAACACCTAACCCTAACCGCTGATTGGACGATGGTTCACATTGATGGAAACTTTAACACTTCTGACAGTTATCAGGGAGGGGAGGGTGACAGACGGGCCCTGGAAGGAGGGTTGCAATAGACCTAACATCTGTTCTAAACAGGATGTTCGCGGTCAAGAGGGGAGGGTGAATAGACAGGCGGGCTGTGGACATCTGTTCAAAAACAGAATGTTTACAGTCAAGGCTTACAGTAAATCAAGTGGGGAAAGAGGGAGGGTAGGATTAAGGTAAATGAAGGGGGAAAGAGGGTGGGGCAGGGTTACGGTAAGTCAAGGGGGACTGAGGGTGGGGGACGATTACGGTAAATCAAAAGATAAAGTCACGAGCGGAAGTCCCCCGAGGAAGGAGGTGCCGGAAGGACCATATATGGACGTCCCCCGAGGAAGGAGGGGCCGGAAGTTGACCATATGCGGAAGTCCCACCCYAAAGGGACGGGGCACCTGTCACTTTTCGTGTGACATCATTTGACGAATACCCATGTATATTATCTCTGACAAAACACACAATAAGATGAGTGCAGTGAATTTAGTTGATCTAATAATAAACAAGACCATTTATTTACAGAACCAAAACAAATCACTATTATACAGCTTAATGTGAGAATAATTTCCTATAAAATGTTTAACAACAACCTTTGAGGTTCAGATGTTAATAAACCATTTATTTGTGGCACTTTTTCTTAAGTTTTGGCAGAGCATTAGTTTAAGAGGGAAGAAAGGAGGAAGAAGAGGATTTGTTAGTTTTAACTTTATCCTTTAATGAAGGTGGATTTTAACCAGAAAGGCAGACATCTCCCAATGGATCCAGCCAAACCTCAGGTACACTCAGTAACAGCCATTACCTTGGCCGGGGTTAGGTTCACCCACCACGGCTCAAGTCGGAGGAAAGATCGTCCAACTGTTGAAGAACTTCTCAGAACCTCATCCAGTCACACACTTTCCAGGCGTGTTTATGTTACTCTTTCAGCGTTTTCTGGGCAGCTTTCCATCGAAGATCAAAGACGAAGCGCTTCTCGGTAGTCTTCTCTAAAAATAGAAAACTTCTGCTCAGAAGTTTCAAAACAAAAGTTCCTGTGTGAAGAACTTTGGTGAGCTAAAAATAACAGATAAGACCGAGTGATGGTCTGTCCAGGCTGAGAGGTTCTCYATTTGACTCAAACGCTGGTTCTCCTCCTCAGAGGGCCAGCTGCGTCCTCATGAAGCATGAGAGCGTTCGCTTTTCCAACTCAACTCAACAGACTGACTGTGTTAGTTCAGAGATGTTAGTTTAAAAGAGAGAAAGTGTTATTGAAGGGCTGCCAGGTGTTGTCTTAAACAAAAATTGTAGATGTCTACACAGTCGTACAGCTTGTTCTGACCTGCTCTCTGCTGAGAACACTTTAAAGAACACTTAAACAGTGATTTACTGAAAACTTAAAAATTAACTATTTCATATAAAAACATTCATTATGATGATTCAGACAAAAATAAAAATAAAATGTTTCAACTTAAAATTCTATAATCAATTACTGTGGTTTCACAGTTAAAGTTCAAGCAGTGATTTACATCAAAGCACAATAAAAC
>NW_013952789.1:470577-472420 GCF_001266775.1 Austrofundulus limnaeus
GTAGTTCGGTGGGAAGAGAAACTGAAATAAGCAAAGTTTGGTCAATGATTAAAAGAATGAATGGAATAAAACAAGAATATGGATATCCAATAACGCAAGACGGAGAAATAATTGCAGTTGAAAATAAGGATAAAGCTGAAATACAAGCTAAAACTTTTGTTAAAATTCATAGTAAAAATAATATTAGTGAAGAAGGAAGAAAAGAAAGAGAAAAAAACATATTAGAGAATAGAACATTATTAGAAGAAGAGGAATGTGGAAATGATTTAATAAATATACCATTCAATAAAACTGCATTAAATAGAACATTACAAAAATGTGAAATATCCACACCAGGTCAAGACCAGATGTGTTATATAACTTTAACTTTAACTTTAAAAAACTTTATTGTCATGTTGCATGCACAAGGTGTATACAAAACGAAATTTCGTTGCATACGGCTCAGGACAGTGTTTTGAGCTTTCAAAAATACAGTATAAAATATGCATGTAAATATAAAAATATAGAGTACAGGAATGACAGTAAAATAGAAGTTCTTTAGTTCTGTACATGGGCAAGATATAAAGTGAGACCAGATATTAAGTACAGTGAGGTTAAGAATTCAGCAGTCTGATGGCAAGTGGGAAGAAACTGTTTCGGAAGCTGGAGGTCCTGCACCGGATGCTGCGGAACCTCTTTTCAGAGGGCAGCAGGGAGAACCATCCATAGTGGGGGTGTGAGGGGACACTGACGATGTTTCGGCCTCGGGACACGCAGCGCCGGGATGAAAGGTCCTGAATGGAGGGAAGGGGGACCCCGATGATCCTCTCTGCTGTCCGCACCACTCTCCTCACGTTCTTCCAGTCGGAGGCACTGCAGCCTCCACACCACACAGAGAGGCAGCTGGTCAGAATGCTCTCTATGGTGCTTCTGTAGAATGTCTTGAGGATGGGCGGGGACAGGTGTGCTCTTCTCATCCTCCGCAGGAAATACAGACGTTTCTGTGCCCTCTTGACCAGAGACGTGGTGTTCACAGTCCAGGAGAGGTCGTTAGTAATGTGCACCCCCAGGAATTTGGTGCTGCTGACCACCTCCACAGCCGAACTGTTGATGAGCAGTGGAGCGTGGCTGGGCCGATTCTTCCTGAAGTCGACGATCATCTCCTTAGTCTTGTCAACGTTCAGGATCAGGCTGAACGTTGATCAGCCTGATCAACGTTCAGCCTGATCAACGTTCAGGCTGAAGATGGACGGAAGCGGCGGTCTGTGGGGGTTAGCGTTTAGCTTAGCTGTTAGTCCACTTCAACAGCCGCGCTTCCGCAGCCGGTCACAACTCGCAAGTTGTCGAGAGCCCATGCAGCCGYAGCCATTAGGGCGCCGCCTCATCAGGTTTTCTGCATCTATATTGTTGCAGCAGCCACCTACAACGACCAGATCAATATCGATGAGTACGCCATGACTGTGTCAGCCTACATCAACAAGTGCACAGATGACGTTATATAAATTATTTTTTATATAATGATAAAAAATCTTAGTGATACATCAAAAGACATAATATTAGAACTATATAACAGAGTATGGGAAGAAGGAAAATTACCACAATCATGGAAAGGAAGTAATCATCATACCGATGAAACCAGGAAAAGATCATACACAACCAGGAAATTACAGACCAATGGCTTTAACGTCAAACATTTGCAAAATAATGGAAATAATGATAAATGAAAGATTAACATATTATGTAGAAAAGAACACATGTCAACATTTCAAAGTGGGTTTAGAAAAGGAAGGAACACAATGGATCCAGTATTATGTCTAGAGCATGAAATTAGGAAAGCACAAATAAATAAAGAGAGTGTAGTAGC
>NW_013952789.1:472724-479558 GCF_001266775.1 Austrofundulus limnaeus
GAATAACATGGTCAGTTCATATCCAAAAGTAGAAGATAAATGTAAAAAAAATTAAATATAATAAGATGTTTAATGGGAAGAGACGGGAGCAGACTGGAAGTCACTCAAAACTATATAAACAGGACTCATCAGATCAACACTGGACTATGGAAGCATTGTTTACAATTCAGCGTCAGATACATCTTTAAAAAAATTAAACAATATTCAATATCAGGYATTAAGAATAATTACAGGAGCATTTAAAACAACACCCACAGGAGCAATATTAGTAGAAATGGGAGAATCACCATTAGACATCAGGAGAGAACAGTTAGCGTTAAATTACTGGGTAAATTTAAAAGGGCATGAACAAAAGCATCCAACACAACAAGTTTTACAATTATGCTGGGAAAAGGAAAAAAGAAGAAACTAAAAGTTTTGGTTGGATCATAAATCAGAAAACAACAGAAATACAAATCAACAACATACGTAAATGTTAGTCCAACAATACCACTACCAGTCATACATCCATGGATATTTGCAGAACCATCTGTAGATCTGAAACTATTAGGATAAAAAGGAAAAAACTAGTAATATAAACTCAAATAAAGTCATAGATTAAATTAACCAATACTATGGATATCTTCAAATATATACAGACGCATCAAAAATACAGTAGATCAAGTCGGAGCAGCATTCATAATACCAGAATTCAAAGTAAAAGTAGGGAAAAGGATCAATGATAAATTATCAGTATATACAGGAGAAATGTTAGCAATATTATTAGCTGTTCAATGGATTGAGGATAATATACCACTCAGATCAATAATTTGTTCAGACTCCAGCTCTTCATTAATCAGTATTAAAAATAATAGTTCAGAAAGTAGATCAGACATATTATTTGAAATACAACAAACTCTGTACAGGATTAAAATGATGGGATTAATAGTAACATTCATCTGGATACCAGCACACATTGGAATAAAAGGAAATGAAATGGCAGAYAAAGTAGCTTTTGGATGTGGTGGTTTGTAGTAGGCTACCAAAAATAAAGTAGTTGGTATTGAAATAAAATTCAGTTAAAACAGAAATAAAAAGCATTATAAAGATGAAAATGAGAGAGAAATGGCAAAAACAAGGGGAGGAAGAAAGAAAAGGTCGATGGTTGTATAAAATTCAACAGAAAGTGGGAGAAATGAGGAATGCTGGAGGAAACAGACGGGAGGAAACAGTCATATCAAGACTCAGATTAGGACATACAGGGTTAAATAAATCATTATTTATAATTGGAAAACATAATACTGGAAAATATGATTACTGTGGAGAAGATGAGGATATAGAACATGTTTTAATACGTTGCAAAAAAATACCAAAATGAAAGAAATCAATTGATTAAAAGACTCAATGAAATTTAAACAAGATTCACATCACCACATCAGTAGGTGGTGGTAATGCACCTTAACGTTGTTGTTAAGAAATGTTACGAAGCAATTCAAATTCTGAAACCTTTCAATTGTTAATAAAGTATTTAAGACAGACTCGACCGTATGAAAGAATATAGTTTTTTTTTCGTTTTTTATTTATTTATATTTATTTTTTAATTTATTTATTTTTGAGAGCTGTTCCAGTCCACACTCCACATCAGTAGGTGGCGGTAATGCACCTTAACGTTGTTTGCCAACCGCCAAAAAATAACTAAGAAGAAGAAGAAGAAGAAGAAGAAGAAGAAGAAGAAAGACAGGTTGAACTGTTTATTCCACCTCGATGTGACCACTACAACACCTGTCATTTTAGTGTGGGAGGTTTTATGGCTGAATTGGACCAGCCTGGTGGCCAATCTTCATTAATTGCACATTGCACCAGTAAGAGCAGAGTGTGAAGGTTCAGTCAGCAGGGTAAGATCACAGTTTTGCTCAAAATATTGCAATGCACACAACATTATGGGTGACATACCAGAGTTCAAAAGAGGACAAATTGTTGGTGCACATCTTGCTGACACATCTGTGACCAAGACAGCATGTCTTTGTGACGTATCAAGAGCCACGGTATCCAGGGTAATGTCAACATACCACCAAGAAGGACCAACCACATCCAACAGGATTAACTGTGGACGCAAGAGGAAGCTGTCTGAAAGGGCTTTGTATAGGCTAAAACCAGGTGTTTCAGTTTCATTGTCTAAACCCTGTATATCTCAATAATATTCTACTTGTTTTAGATGTTATTACTCAATTTAGTGTCCTGATAACAGTTTTATCTTTTTCCTTGATTTTTATAAAGCTTTTGACACCGTAGAACATAACTTCATGTTAAGTGATTCTGGTTTGGTAAGTTCTTTTGTAAAGTTATCAAAACTTATACTCCAGAGGTAACAGTTTCAAACTAAACTGGGACTTCACCAATATTTGAATTGTACAGTAGTTTGGCGTCCGCCAGGGTTGTCCAGCCTCCCCTTATTTATTMATCCTGTGTACACAACTTCTATCTTCTCATGTAATGAACAGTCCATTAAAAGGTATTTCTGTTGCAGAAAGAGAAATTACAGTTAGTCAATTGGCAGATCATACCACGTTATTTTTAAGAAATGCCTCTCAAGTTCCCATTGCTATCCAAACAATAGACCTATTCTCTTCTGCCTCTGGACTGGGTTTAAATCAGAACAAGTGGGAGCTATTTCCTATTAAAGAATGCAACAATACTATGATTCATAATGTACCGATCAAAAACCAACTTAATCACTTTGGAACAACCATAATGAAAAATTAGAAAGCTGAATTCTTTGAAAATTTTAACCTTATTATTGAAAAATGTAAGAAAAAAACTGAACCAATGGCTTCAAAGAGATTTATCTGTGAAAGGACGAATAGTTCTAACAAGAAAGATGGTCTGTCTGGTCGCAATTCATCTGTCTGTTGACAAACAAATCAATACTTCTATTGATAAATTAATATTTAATTGTATATGAAAAAACAAAATGCACTATGCAAAAATGTCGCTTCTGGGGGCCTTAATTTACTTGACTTTATTACCATTAATGCAGTTTTACCTTGATCCACTTGTTCTGGCACTGTCACAATACTGCCACCTTCTGGAAGGAAGCAACTCAGTATATCTAAATGAAGATTGACTCTGATTTCTGTTTAAGTTGGTCCAAATGTTTGGAACATTTTAACACAAAGAATTGTTCGTGATCAATTTAGTAATACACTTCAAAGTTTAGTCACTCCACTCCCTCTTTTCTGGTTTCAAAAAGGAGTCTGAACAATGTATTAAAGGCATCTCTGACTCTAAAACTGTAAAAAATATTTGATTTGTGCCCTTAATTAATGTACTGTATTTGTGTGACTATTCCCACATGGCTTTTGTCCATGTGTTCAAATGTATACTGATAACTACTGATGTTACTTTTAATAATAAAAAATAAAATAAAAAGATTTGCAGATACCACCATCTTTTCCTAACATAAAGCATCATGGTGCAGTTTGGGGGCATGTGCTGTTCTGTGTATTACTTGTTTATATGTGTATATTACATCGATCTTGGCTACATGTCAAATTCTCCTACTTCAGATCATTTTAACCACTTAATATATATAGCAATGGATTATCTTAAAACATGAACACAAAGTGAGCGGTTTATTTATTAATAACCTACACAATGCAGAAGGGTACAGATCACAATAACAAATTTACCACCATTAAAACACATACTTTGAATTCTTATTTGATGTGTGGCCAAGAAGGATGTTTTATACTAAGCATTTAATAAATCATCCAGCCCCACTGGTCTGCTATTAAATACTGGGGTTTCCTCTGAGAATAGATTTGATATTGTGAGATTCTATAGTATTTATTATTTTGTATTTAGAGTGAAATTATTGCGCAGCAGCTTACCTGTATTTTTTTTTATCTTCAGATTGCTATTTTCTGGACAAGCTTGTCCTTTTTCTGATTAGAAATTGGTGCTTCACAAACCAAAAGAAACATTTTAAGATGTGCAACAATCTAAAGTTTAAAGTGTCCATTTATTTACTTTTCTTTTCTTTTGGTTGGCTTCAAATAAACCATTGCGCACCGTTTCCGGTAGGCGGCGCTAAACGATATCCGCGAAATAGTCCATTAAATCAGACTATTTAACATGATTTAATCTAAAATATTAAACGTTTGGTTTAAGAAAAATATAAAAATCAGACTTTTTTCACTTTTGGAGACTGAAATGAAGTTTATATTAACTTCAAATTTACTTTGCAGATTTGCTTTTTATACTGTTCATGATTTTTCTGTTAAAGATTTCATTAATAAAAGAAATTAAAATAGATCGGTTTTGTTTAAAAATGTTTAGATAATATTGTTTTGAAAATGAAGGACTACTATAGTTTATTTGAAAATTTATTGCTTCATAGCTTTTAACGGACCAATGTTTTGTTTTGTTCTGACTGTAATGAAGCGGACTTTTATTTTGAAATACCGAGTTGCTGAAACAGGAAATACCACTACCGGTTAGGTAAATTTTACAGGTGTTTTATATATGTATATACAGAAGTTAACGATAACCCCATAGGTATAATAAATGCCTTTTTAAATTATTTCTCTGAAAAATCCCCTGTAAGTATAAGACACAGCGCCCCCTTTATTTCCGGAAATAAGGGTGTCATTTCCGCAAGGGTCTGACTTGAACCGACCCCGCCCCTTTCTGCAGCAGCTGTTCTTGAAAGAAAGTCCGGAAGCGTCTCATAAGTCAGAGAGTATGAAGAACGATAAAGACCCCTTACCTAATGATTCAGGTGATGTCATAGGTACAGAGTCAGTGAAACCACATGAGAGCTCTCAGAGCGCTGCCAGTCCGCCTCCTCAGGACCTCAGAAGCGTTCTGGTCACCAGCGTCTTAAACCTGGAGAAGCTGGACGATGACCTCTACAGGTAACACTTTTTAAGTGTCATTTTATCTAACGAGATGCGAAAACGAGTTCAGATGCAAAGAACCCATTACTGAGAGTTTATTTTAAAGAGCCTATTTTGAGCAAATAGACGTTTTTGTTTTTTGAAAAGGAAATTAGGTAGTTGACACTGGAACCAGAGTTGTAAAGTAACTAAGTACAAATACTTTGTTACTGTACTTAAGTAGAAATTTTGGTTATCTGTACTTTACTTGAGTAATTATTTTTCAGCGTACTTTTTACTTTTACTCATTACATTTTTACACAATTATCTATAATTTCTACTCACTACATTTTTTTTAAAAAGGTAAGAAGTAGAAAGTCGTTACTCCTGTTTTATTCAGAGTTATTACTTAAAAAATACTATCCTGATAAATTGTTTCTCCTGAATAGAGTGAATTTAATTGTGGTTGGATGAGAAGTATAAATATATATCATTCTGACACAGTATTAGCTTGTACACAGCCCATCACAGCTGCACGCTGTTAGAAAAAATATATTTTGGAGAAGTCACCTCCCAATAAATGTCATTTTGGAAAATCTAACTGCTCACTTTTACTCAGTACTTTTAATACTTAAGTAGATTTTGTGTCAGAAATTTACTTTTGATACTTGAGTACAAAAAAATTCAGATACTTTAAGACTTTTACTCATGTAATATATTTAGAGAAGACTAACTTTTACCAAAGTATTTTTATAAGATACTTTTACTCAAGTATCATTTTGAGGTACTTTATACAACACTGACTGGAACAGAATTCTGGAATGGCCAATTAATTTGTCCGCCATCTTGCAAGGAGCTACGTAATGTTGGGTGTCGACAATGAGGTACTGTATATTTATTAGAGAGGCTGGGGCTAAGATATGCTAAGCACAACGCCATCTTGAAACAGTCTACTTAAAGAGATGGGGCTATTCAAATGATGTAAACAATGCTGAGTACTTACCAGATTAACAGGTTTTTCTTTTTAGAGTACATGTACTCTGTAACACATTTACACACAGATAGTTGAAAGAAAAAGTTTATTTTACCATATTATTTTAACTTAAAAAAACGTTATTTTTATTAACAACATTGTCAAAACAAGTAAAAGAAAGTATACTAAAATTACGTTGTCAAAATACAATACAAAACACAAGGCTTAAAGCATCATTTTGAAAACATTGTTTAGAAATACACAATAAACAAAAAATTTAATTAAATTAAAAATAAAATACAAAATTGTGTTCAATAATAAGCCAGTGAGGTGTTCTGTGTCTCCGCCGTGTTCAAGTGAGTTTTGCTGCAGTGTCAGCTGTTCTTTTGGTTTTTCTTAATAAACTTTTATTTTGCACTTTGGATCCTGCCTGCACCTTACATTGACAATCATTTGTAAAATAAATGCAAGTACATAGTTATTCTGTACTTTACTGTATTTTTAGTGTTTTTTTCTGTATTGTTTAATTATTGGCCTTTGAAGAGAATGAGCTTAGTCAGTTTCTGACGAACAGACTCTTTTTTTTCAAGCTCTGGCAGCATGTTTCTGCCTGATGGTGCAGTAACTGTTCTCCAGGAGTTGGATATAGTGGAGTCTACTTTATGTTTTCCGAGGCACAATGGATCAATATGGCTAGAACTTCTGGTACCAATCTGAACAAACTCTCTATGTTGACAATGAAGCCAAACACACTCAAGTACCTGTAAACATAAATCATTATATATCAGTTCAGATTGGGTTTTTTTTATTCACAGTGCACAAAAATAGCAGTGACCTGAAAGCAYGTCTGTAAAATAGTTTCCTCAATTTATTGTTATTTACATTCTGTAGGAATGTGGACATGATCAGTGTGTGGTTAATACTGGAATAATTTTAGATGAATAAAAATATTACTTCATGTGAAAAATAAATAAATTTACTGTTACAGAGCTTTAGTAAGCAATC
>NW_013952789.1:484558-486459 GCF_001266775.1 Austrofundulus limnaeus
AATATGACTTTGTTGTGTTTTCTGGATGTAAGGAGCGTCTGAACACGGTGTCAGATTTTTGTCTTTAGTTTGAGTTTTTATTGTTTAAACTCGAACGATCATGAAACTGAACCCTGGACTGAAAATCATTTTAACCTCAGACAAGGAAATAGATCAGCATAAAAATGATCAAAAGAACCTCAGTCCAATCCGTAAACTGTTTTTATATTTTTGTCACATAGTTGAAAACCTTTTTGGTCCCGGGCTGGAAAAACCCGACACATTACGTGCGACATAAAAAAAAAATAATAATAAAATGAAAAAGGCTGAAGAGAGGGAGCAAAATCAGATGCAAATGGTGGCTCACTGTACGGTAAGAATACTTATTTTTTTCTGTTTGTTGTCTTCTGACTGATGCTCATTTGAGTTGTGGCCGAAGCGCAGCAGCTGCGCTTTGGGTAGATTCTCTTGCCAGGTGCGAGCGCACCCTCGCCAGCTGGGAAGATGTTCATATGTGTCAACTCCTTTGGACATTTACCTGTCTAATGAGCCTCAAAAATCTATATTTTTTGCTAAAAATCCGTAGGCTACCACTCGTACCGCTCGTGGGGGTGGGGGTCTGTAAGTGGAGATGACAGCGCCTGCTGTAACCCAGGAGCAAAGGAGAGCAGAAAAAGTGGATAACGTAATGTTTATTGTTTTTTTTAATTTCATTTTTATTTTATTTTTTTAAACGTCCGTTCAACGCCGTGTTCAACTAAATAGACAACAACTAACCAGGCTTCAATATCACATTCGGGAGATGTCTGTAAATTTCAGGAAAATCTCAGGCTTTGGTTATCCCGTGCGAATGCGCCACATAAAATGATGACACTTACACTACTTATTTAGACAGTTTTTTCACTCATTCTCCGTTTAATGAATAATTTTCCTCCATCTAAAAATCATTTCTGATCCCAACAGAGAGGAMAATCTGAGGAGAATCTCACACGCTGGACACATTTACATCTATTTTACATATTTAAATGGAGGCGTGTCGGGAGKTTTCTCATGTGCACTAAGTTCCACGTTCATTGGGATGTTAAAGGAAAGGTGCRCAGGAACATGCATATGCATGGCTTTTATATATATCTGAATATTTTGGTGCGGCGCACTTTTCTAAATGTGTCTGTACGTCAACTTTTAGTGTGAAAGCTGCGCAATCTTTTATGCATGAGGCCCCAGATTTTGATGTTGCCCCTCGTACCCAAGGAGGCCTCTGCAGCATTGAACAACATTAAAAAAAATCAAAAAGAAACCTTAACATTTTACAGTAAATGTCTTTTATAAAAATGACAACACATTGAATAAAATTCATTTGCACAAATAACTTGCAGCAGTTAAAGTACATATTAAATAAAGTGTTGCACTTTCCAATAACATTATCTTTCTTTTTTTCTGTGTAAGCAAACAGTTTCATCACAGCTTAGATATCATAGAAATGGGAACATGAGTTAAAGAGCTAATGTCCAACACTATTCTTTACAACAGATGTCTTCAATCCTGTTCTCCATCCTGCATGTTTTATCCCTGCTTCAGCACACYTGATTCAAATAATTAAATTACCTACTCAGTTTGTCATCAAGTTTAGCAGAAGCCAATCTGTCAATCACTCATTCATTTCAGTCAAGTGTGTTGAAGCAGGGAAACACATTTGTGATGTTTGATACTGCCAGTTTTCTTTCCGATACAGATACCAAGTAAAATTTGGCTGGTATCCGCGATACTGATACTTTGTGATAACACACATAATGTGTCTGGTAAATCTTAAAGGTATCAAAGCATGCTTTTAAGTCCGTTTTCACATCTAAATCATTCACTTATGGTCTATTTAAAATAAAACTGCAACGCTTTGGTCTTAATTCGTCGTTTTTGTTGCTCCA
>NW_013952789.1:488202-489036 GCF_001266775.1 Austrofundulus limnaeus
ACTGGAGATGAATCCACAGCGCAGTCTGGAAAACATCAACAACATTAAAATGTACACAGTGTTTGCATAGTAGAAACAGTAGTTTTTGTTTAACATTGTGAGGAAAAGTTTCTCATTCAACACTTTCACACATCACATGCCCTTGTGACACGACTTTGAATAAAGGAGATATAATTAAAGTATGGATGATTTTAATTTATTGAAATCAAGTTGGCATACTAAAAGTGACTAATRTGGTAAGACAGGGTTTCAGGAGTTCTGATAAGCTTTGCTGTGCCTTCTCCCTTCTTAAACTTGGGAAAGAATAATCTACATGGGCTCTCCAGATGAGGTAGTTGCCTGYAGACGTGCATTTTCATTGAAATCCATTGCAGCCAGGTACAGTCTRGTTAAAATAGCATAAAAGAATATTACATGTTAGTTTGAAGTTGCACCATTAAAACTCATCTAWCACACAGTATTTTGAATAACGAAAAAAAACATAAATACAGAGTGACTAAAACAACACTGCAGCCTATTTTATGGCCGATTCTTGAAGCCRATACTACTTTTTCTTCCTCCCTCCATTAACATGATAAAAATAAGAATGATGACAAWTGTTACACAAGTCTTAATTTAAAACAAAACAAACTAAAAAACATTTATTAACTAAGCCTTGTCTGATGAGGCTGTATAAAGTGCTGCCACACAGGATTTCTTCTTTCAGCCCTTTCTTTAAATTAAAATAAATAAATAAATTCCTTACTTATTTTATCTAGTGCTAAATATTCTGTTTTTATTTGTATATTAATAAGATTAATATATTTTGTTACATAAAATGACTATGTTCCCAGC
>NW_013952789.1:489861-499116 GCF_001266775.1 Austrofundulus limnaeus
AATAGTGAATAAAAGTGAGAAAAAATATTTTAAAAGTTGTTACTTTGTATATTTTGTAGCATTGTTTTGGGTTTGCAAGAAGGTCCCTGGTCAGAGCTAATGCTTTTTTGTGGGGGCATGGCATGAAAAAGTTTGGGAACCCCTCATCTAGAATTTAGTTACAGTCAGACAAAGCAGATTTTATGTTAAAATGACCATCTACAGACTGAGTGACTGACTGAGCACATGCCACTGTGTTTATGCATCACCGAAGCGGAAGAAAAAGTAGTTCCCTCCAATCACATGATTTAGACAAGATTTGAATAGTTTAGTTATTTTTCCACTAGTTTCCTGTTAGTGATATACATTATGTGAAATAACTAAAGTATCAAAGTATCTATTTTAATTTTTGTATTGCTTCTAGAGCATAAAGTTCTGGTATCAGTAGTATTGATATCTCAGTATCGATCTGCACATCACTAAAATGTGCATGACAGTAGGTCACGAGGAACAGTGTTGAAGACCTCTGCAACATCAGAATTTCCATTTTGTAATATGACATTCAGTATTAGTGTTCACACACATCTAATCCTTATGAATAAAAAATATAATTGTTTTTGCACTGTTCTCTGCAAGTTTCAGGGTTTGTACTGGTGCTTGAAATCCTTGAAAAAATCTTAAATTTTAAAGTGTTTTAAAGGTTTGGAAAGTGCTTATTTCTGTATAAATTCCTTGAAAGTGCTTGATAATCTAACTGCACAAACATGCATAGCACAAAAGACTGCTTCATAATGGTAGGGTAAACACCACTGAATCTTTAAATAACTTGTAGTTCTGTAGTTTTACATATTGCATTCATGAATTATTTTCTATCAGATAAAAACTGAAAAGGTCAAGTTTTTAATGAAATATAAATGAATGTGGCATAATACTCACCTAATGTCATGTTATTTAAACTGCCATTTCAAATAATCATAACAATTAACAAAACCTTTGACTCCGTTGCTGAGTTTAGGTGTTGTATGTGATACTGATGGTCTTTTGCCTTTATGACAGTACCTAAGCATGCATAATACTACAACACCTAGCCCCATCCTTAAAGGTTGCTGAAATTCTCGCAAGGGGTGGCCATTTTTGTGTTTCTCTTGTTCAGTGGTCAGGGACACTTTTAAAGCTAAAAAATGGAATTCAGAATTAAAATCCACTTTTTAGTTATTTTTTTAACAGTCACATGGTAAAATAAATGACAATTTTATTAAATATAGTAAATAAAAACATCACAGCCATCAAAGTTTAGTTTTAACTCTGATTAGATTAACTTAATAAAGTCAAGTGTTTGTTTCAGAAGTTTCTAACTTTCCTCAGGGGGACACAACACTGGGTACCCCGCACTCAGCGCTTGTTTGGGGGTCAGATAATTGGTCAGGCTTTGGTGGCTGCAGCCAAATCCATCAGTGACAACTTCTACGCTCACTCCATCCACTGTTACTTTGTACGAGCAGGTAAGACTAGCTGACTGGAAGCTATATTTTTGTGAATCTTTTCATGACTGCGAGGCCGCAGTTATTTGATGAATGAGTTGGTTTCTCCACAGATTCAACTAACCCTGATTTGAAAATCACAGGCACACCTCTGCTTCTTTTGCTGGGTCAAATGCATTTTATAAACATGGACAATGTTTATAGTAATTCTCAATAAAAATATATAAAGAATTTTGACAGATCAACGTATGTTTTTTCTCTATTTTTAATACTGAATACTATTGTGCAATTTATTTAAACTTTATTGCCCATCATTATGAAAGGCGTCTGTGTACTGTGCATGAGATTCTGTGTAACCTCATTAACTAAATTTGACTAAAATGGCTAATTATTCACTGTCTGTGTTTCAATTCATGGCTTGCAGCTGATGTCATCACTACCCCACGTAGGCTGCCCCAATTTGTCAGCCCCTACTCCTGTGGCTGACAAAACCCCAAAAACTTCGGCTGCATCTTAAGGCTGAGGTAAGCTAGGTTTATTTATAGTTGACGTGTCGTGCCAGGTACGAGGGGGCGTGCACCAAAAGTGACACAATCGTGTTGTCCCTGCCCCTGAGTGTTGGGCCCCGTGCAGTGTCCCAGCACATGGTCGTGCACTTCCGAAATTTTGTAACTCCGCACAGGCTGTGCGTACACGTGGCAGTAGACTTTATTACTTGTGAAAATGTAGGACAGCAAAAGCTTGACAGACACATGTTATTTGAATGGTGCGCAAATCGTGCGCAACCTTTGCAGAGTTACAAAAATTCGGGGGTGCACGACCACACACCAGGACACTGCACGGGGCCAACGCACAGGGGAGTGGAAAATTTGATTGTGTCACTTTTGGCGCGCGCCCGGCACAACATGTCAACAATAAACCTAGCTTGAGTATCCTACATGGCCGATGGTATCCCAGAATTTATTGCGCCGTCAGCAAATCAAACAGAAAAACAAAGACGGCAAAGTAATTTTATTTTACGGCAGATTTTTATTTATTTTTTTATTATGGAGTCAGGAATTTTATGTAAGTTAAACAACTTACCTGAAGAAGCTTTTGTTGTAATGAGGTGTTAAATAAAATGCAGTTTCAAGTACTGATACTGGAGCTAAACCCAAATTAATGATTATTTATTTATTTATTTGTAACGTTTTTCTATTAAAACTGAATTTTATGAAGTTATACCAACTGAAGCGATGTGATATAAAACGTATCACCATGGTAATCAGGCAGCACGTGGTCACGCAAACGTACGTCTTCTGTAGACTAGACTGTCAAGTTTCACAGCCGTTTATGCATCTGGCACGAGCGGCCTACAGCCCATGTAGACTGCAGCCAACATCCGCCGCGGTCTATGTCAGCTGCAACCCACAAATTGAGACACAGCCACTATTTTTTTATTATATGATAGTCTTAGTCTGAAACTCTGGCATTAAAGGTTGTGTTGCCTTTAAATTTATTTACAAACTATACAATTGCATGTTTATTGTACAACTAGTAACAAGTATATAAAAGTTTTTTTCACTGCTTGTGTGGGTTTTTAGGGGACCCTAAGGTTTCCGTGCTGTACCAGGTGGACCACACACGAGATGGCCGCAGTTTCGCTGTTCGCTCTGTAAAAGCCATCCAGCACGGGCAGCCTATACTGATTTGTCAGGCATCCTTCCAGGTGCTGCAACCAAGCCCCCTGCAGCACCAGTTTCCCATGCCAGTGGTCCCTCAGCCTGAGGACCTGCTCACCATTGAGGAGCTTATCCACCGTTATCTCAGGTAGAATTGGGTTTTAAAGTTTCCTATTATTTGTAAGTATATCAGCCAGAACACATTATCTCCTACTGTGATTTATATGTTGAATGTGATGTGTAGCCAATCAGACAGCAAGGTAATGTAAACGCACAAGGGATTCCAAAATACAGAAGATTTTGGACTCTTAAAAATCTCTTGTAGTCTTGTGCCAAATGCCAAGAAAATGCATTGCTGGTAAAAAATTATAATAATAATGATGCATTTTATTTACACGCGCCTTTCAAAACTCAAGGTCACCTTACAAAAGTCAATAATAAAAACCACAATAAAACAAACACAATAAAATCAATAAATCAGTTAACAAAACAAAATAAAATAATGCAAATTGATGCTCTACAATATAAATTTGTTTTCAGGGGGAGGACCCCCAGACCCCTCTTGGTTGACCTCCCTATAAATGGTCAGCCGTCTAATTTTTCTAAATAGCCTCCTACTCCTGAAAAGTTAGAACTCCCTGCATCTTTATGTTTACACAAACAATATGACATTAAAGTTGCAGTATGTAGTTTCTTGAAAGCCCAGAACTTAGAAAATTTTTGAAGAGATACAACCTTCAAGTCCCTCCCCCCTGCTCTCAGCCCACCTTCCTAAGCTCCTCCCCCACAGCAGTACCCTCAGCCAGGAGCGCGCTGCGCGCATGCTTGTAAACAGCAAGAGTGCAGACCGTAACGTAACACAGAGCTCAGAGCTAAGCACCCGTCACAGGTAAGAATAAACCATCAACAATATATTTTTAACTATCATGTCTTGCCCATACTTTATCTACACAAGTGCTCCTTTTGTCATAATGTTACATGTAAATTATGTTGCACTCTTTATGAGTTATAAATAGCTATCAAGCTAACATAACACCATAGCTGCAGATTAGCATTGTGTATTGTTAGATACMGTTTATGATTTCAGCAACATGACAAGCCTGTGTATTAGTATTTTTCAGCTCTTGCTTTGCACAGTGTGACATTTTATCTTTATGCTATGCAGCTAGTTTTTGACAATCAATGGGCTCCAAACAGAACGTCATCTACCAGCTGATGGACAGGGAAGCTGTGTGCTGGAAAATCACGCAGGCCACGTGGGAGATGCAGCAGAGTGGCTTCAGGTCCTGAGAACCTCAGCAAGACATCTGCATCTCAACCCTACCTTCCACGCATCAAGGCTGCGAGTGTAGACTTCCAGGACTGTTTTAAACCTCTTCATGGACAATAAAGTGGATTTATTTCCTTGAGGCTATACATTTTTTAAAACTGTCTTGCCATGTATAAAAGATTTTCCTATTTAAATTATTATTTCTATTAGAATTTTGGTAAATATTCTTCAATAAAGTGTTAAATGGTTTTAGTTTTTGGTAACTGCTTATTAGTTAGAACTAAAGCATCACTTTACCATTGAACATTACTGAATTATCTTTTGATCAATTACAAAACACAAACTTACATTAGGAATCATGATAAATCACTGGGTCAGTGCTAGACATGCAATGACAAACACTAAAACAAGAACTAACATCTTAAAAAATGTGCTCTTAAAACTTTTCTTTTTTTAATAGACTGTTATTTTGTCTCTTGTAGCAATATATTGAAACATGTCCAGTATGTCTGAAGAGACCTAAAGTAACTTTGTATAGTAAAAGAGAAAAGTTTTTAAAGATTTATCAGATATATAGGCACAATGAACTTCACTGGATTAAATACATGCTTTGTTTGGCAAATGGGTAAAATTGTTATTTTATTATTATTATTATTATTATTTGCACAGGTAAATACATGAACATTGTGATTAGAGCTGAAAGATGATTCCTTCACGTGCCTTCATGTCTGGGACGGTTTGACCTGTTGAAAGAGCATAAAGTAGAAAATGTTTTAGAAATTTTGATCACAATGAATTACATCCTGAGGAGGAAGAAAACTTGTTGGCAGCAAAATATCAGGAAAACCTGTCTGATGTGCAATAACTGCTTATTATTGTGATGATGATGATATAACTTGTGATGAATACATAAGTGTCTGTGTTGATGTCTTTTAACAAACATAAACTAAAACATAATTTCTATTCCAACATGGATAGTTTCTTAATGATTTTAAACATTTCCCCCATTAAACATTTTCTGATGCTCCAGATAGTGAAAAAAACCCTTAACTGCAGTGGTTCTAAATTCTGGTCCTCATGACCCACTATCTAACTAGCCCACTATTTGATGTGTTTTCTCTTATCAGACTGATGAAAAAATAAACACAAAATTTTCTGTAGTTGTAAAACCTCTGGGACAATAATTTAGCATGAATATATACTATATTTCTGAACAAAAAGTAATCAGCAACAGCATATATTCTGTAGAACTAGCACACGTTTTCATGCTGGTGTTAAAAATCAAACGTGAACAACACTAAATACAAACATGACTAATATCAGCCTGGACAAACAGCAGTAGAGCAATTAGCTGACAGGCTAAGCGCTAATGTTGACCAGGCCTCATTGTATTTTATTTATTTTTTTATTTTCGACAGAGGTAGTGCACACAGTAATTTCAACATATCTAACTGCTTTTAATTCTGATCCACAACAGAATAAGTCAAGATAACTATATGTAGGTAAATATGAACAGTAGCTTACTGAGGTTAAATGGGTTAGCTACTAACGTTGGCATTTATCATAACATGTCGTCTTGCTTTATCTAATTCATTCTTTTCAACTTGGATTTCTTCCTGGGTCTTCTTCTGTTTCCCTGTGTTGGGTTTCAGAACAGGTGCCAATCCAGGTGTTTGTTGTTTATCCGCCATTTGCCACAGCTGTTGAGAACGTGCGCGGCCGAGGATGCGCGCTGCTGACAGGGACAGGGAGGATGGGCAAGAGCAGCGCATTCATGCAAGTAGGGGTCTCTGTGGACGAGTGCGGACGAGTGGGAAAGGCGATTCTAAAGCGACACACCTGATTTGACGGACTTTGTTAAAGGGACACACCTGACTGGACAAGCAAAAAAGCGGCGATACCGTACTGCACCACCTCATTGGACAAGAACAAAAGGGTCGTTACTGTACGGCACCACTTTTTCTGGAGAACCCTACTTGGGTCACATTTCTCCTGGTTAACCTTAGTGTGTTGGGGTCAGGGTCAGGCTGTAAAGAGATCCAGCAGATCTAAGGATACCATCATGTAGGCCTTGTAGCACAGTGTTTATGCTTTTGACACGCCCACTCTTGTGACACGCCCACTCTGATTCCGTTCATGAGACAAACCTCGATTTTGATTGGCTGTTCAGTCTCCGGGTCGGAGAGGTTTTAACAGAGGGCAAAAGGACCACCGGGAGGAGCCAGAGGACTTTTTTTTTCCAGAGATTATTTGTCTAATATCAATCTGTCAGGACATAGTGACAGTTTTAACAAATAAGTCAAAAATATATATTTTAAAAAGTAACAGACTGCAGCTTTAACACACATATTGAAATTGATCCCAGTTGATTGGTATCTTCAGTGCCAGAACAAGTTTTGTAGATTCAATCAGCCATGTTGTCTTGTTTTTTGTAGTATTTTTCCATTCTTGCTGGTGGAATGACTCACTGTAAAATTATTCTTAATTTCTGATTTTTATATTTGTTTGTTTCACAGTAAACCAGTCCTGACAGAGAATGCAAAAGGTGGCCTTAATAAACTTCTGGCTGATGAGGTCCCTATTGACATAAAACCTGTCAGCCCTGCACACTTTCACAGTTTTGGTCCTGGAGAACCAAGAAGGCTGTTTTGGGCGCGGGCTCGAGGATATATTGGTACAATGCACTTTATTACATTATGTTCACATATCAACACTTTCCTAAAATAATCACTTTTTTCTAGTTTTTAAGTAAACAAACATTTGAACAAATGAGATTTATTGATTTATTATTTTATTCGTTTTGCCAAAAAATGTCAAGTAATTATTTTAGGAAGTGAGAATATACAGATTGTTWTAATGGTTATTTACACAGTTTATGTTTCATCAAAAACATTGCATTTGCTCTTTTTGTATACATTTTTTTATCTGTTTATTGCATTGTAAATTGCACTGTGCGCACTGTGCGCACAGTCCGCAGTGCGCACAGTGGCATGTACTGTTCTGGGTGTGACACCAAGAACAGTACATGTGTGTACTGTGCGCACTGCAGATGTAAAAAATTGGTCTCTGCGCGGATCAGTCAGCAGATGTCCGCTTCGAGACCGCATTGCGTCTGCCTCCAGTACGCGCGGACCTCCGCGGACCGATGTGCGCTAGAGTATGTGGGGGCCTTAAGTTGTGGGGATAAGTTAACTCAGAATAACTGTTATCTGGCTTTCTGAAACCAACAACTCAGGATATGCACAATAGGTACCTCAGAACTTACTCAGGATCTCCACTTATCCTGCTTTCTGAAACGGGGCTCAGAAAGCAAGGTGACGTAAACACAGAGGGGAGTCCAAAATACAGAATACATAAAAAACCGTCATGACTCACCAGAAAGTCCACTGGATGTTGTAGAATTCATTTTGAATATTTTTTTCTGTTAAAATTTGTCCACAAACGATCAACATAGTTTCTTCCTCATCTCAACTATTTATGTACTCTGAACTCGCATCTCGCTGAAGATCACGTGAGATTTTTCCTCTGACATCTGAATTCTCGCAAGATTATAAGAAGTCTTCTTGCGTGAGTTCATGTCTGACAACTGAGTATTAATGAACAAAATCTGTCTGTACACCACACACAGGAAATACCGCACCCAACACTGACTCCTACTGGTACAATCTTGTACCATTTGCGCTGATCAATGATTTTGTACCACTGTAGGTCCACAGTAAATCACCCCAAGGGTCCTTCTCTGTACTTACAGTACTTTCCCAATAAAAGTACCTTTTGGGTACAATTGTTGACCTTTTTTTTGTTTTTGTAGGACCAAACCTGGTAGATCCATGATTTTTAATCAGTCTTTGAAAATCGTCCGACTCTTTTACAATCTTGCCCTTTGACCCAGCCTTTAGTGTCATGCAGCTACCCCAGGTGCAGTCAGAGCCCAGAAGAGATCCACTCCACGTCCAATACTGCAAATAAATCGCACATGGACAAAGCTGCCACTGCTCTTGCCCTGACTTACAAAGCGGGATGTCAGTTTTACTGTAGTGTTGTTTTCACTGACACTGTCGCACTAAATCCATGGATCTTGCTCCATTTGACTCACAGCCACACTTATTCATCTCGTCCACTGTCTGTACCTCTGTGACATTTAACAATCTTTTGGTTAAATGGGAAATTCTCACAAAATTAATTTATGTAGCGGAGTCTAGGCAAATCATTAAAGCCATGGATTTATTTCATTTAGTTCAGTAACAGTAACAGTGGTTGTAGAAGTAAGGACTAAAAACAGATACAGCTGGGGTGTCCAGACTTTGCCCTCACTGTCTTCAGTGTCTTAGAGGTTCTAAACCAATACACCTGATTTGAATGATTTAGCTGATGTTTGTGTAAACCAGTGTTTAAAAAAAGGCAGAAGTGGTTTTCCAGATCATATTCCTGTGACATTGTATCAGAACAAAGCCTGGCAATATTTGGCAGAGGCACGTCAGTTGCCGTTCTATGTTCAATTAGTCAATAACAAAAACAAGTCCAATAGAATTAAACATAGATAATAAATTATATGACAATGCTAGTATAGTTGCAAATGCATTTAATCATTACTTCATTGATTCATTAAAGATAACTCAAAGATAACCCAGTGCAACATTGATCTGCACGTATAAGAACATAGCGGGTAAAATAAGTATTGAACACGTCACCATTTGTCTCAGTAAATACAGTATATTACTAAAGGTGCTAATGACATGAAATTTTCACCAGATGTCGGTAACAACCCAAGTGATCCATGCATACAAATAAATCAAAATAATGTGGAATGGCACAGTGAAAAAGTATTGAACACACTTACTGAAATTTATCTAATACTTTGTAC
>NW_013952789.1:500265-507937 GCF_001266775.1 Austrofundulus limnaeus
GTACAAAGTATTAGATAAATTTCAGTAAGTGTGTTCAATACTTTTTCACTGTGCCATTCCACATTATTTTGATTTATTTGTATGCATGGATCACTTGGGTTGTTACCGACATCTGGTGAAAATTTCATGTCATTAGCACCTCTAGTAATATATTTACTGAGAAAAATGTTGACGTGTTCAATACTTATTTTACCCGCTGTATATCATCTCATTCCATGTTAGTGTTATTCTGTAATGCCGTTTGCAATCTCACCTGTTTACCCGAGGACTCCTACACTCATTGGGATCACTACCGTGAACTGTTTCTGTACCTTTTATGTTTTTCACGGCCAGTCAGCCAACATGTTTGTTGTTTGAATTGTTTGTGTTTTATAGAAAAAACACAAATAATGTAGGTGGCAGTGTTACTGACAAGGTTTATCCAAGTTGGGAAGGATTTTGAAAAGGTGTTGTGGGAGGAGATGTCTAGGTTTGAAGAGTCCATGGGACCTGCTGAGGCAGCTGCAAAATCCTGGCCAGATAATGACACAGACACCACACAAATTGCTGGTTTCCCTCCACATCACACTGATACCCTCACTCTCCTAACCAGATTCAGCACCCTGATCAAAGTGCCGGTAAACCTAACCAGATGTCTCGCATGTTAAGCCCAACTGATCTTATCTCACCTGAGGTGCAGAGGATTGTGATTGAGCATGTTGTCAAAACTACAGAAAATACATTTAATACTCATTCCACCCTCAGGTTGAGAGCTTACTCGGGGAAGAATCCCACACTCGTACATTGATACACTATGAAACATGGCATTCCCATGTTGATTTGATGATGGAAGATGCGTCTCTAAGTTGTAAAACTCAGAAAATTCTTGATTCTTCTCACTCCAGCTTCAGATGTTTTTCTTGCCAAGGAGTATTGTTACCACTAGGGCTTCCATGATTRGTCAACTAGTCGCGATTATGTCAACTATTAAAATAATCAACAACTAATTTAATAGTCGATGTGCCCTTTTTTTTAAACTTTGTATCTTTTTTATAGTCGACAAATAAGTGATTAGTCGCCTATAAAAATAATCATTTGTGGCAGCCCTAATTACCACTACTGTGCATGTGTGTCAAGGACAGAAAGGCAGACGCAGCAGTGGAAGGTGCCACAGCAGTTTGGAGAGAAAAACAAAGTTAGAAAAAAAATGATGCATCAACTATTAAATTGTCAACGTTTTTAATAGTCGACAATAATCGTAACTGGTCGACTAATCATGGCAGCCCTAGATCAAACACAAATGTCCTTACCTTTTGTGCTCACTCACTTGCTGATTGTTTTCTTTGTGTTTCTATAGGTGAAGGTAACATGAAGCTACACTGCTGTGTTGCTGCCTATATCTCAGACTTTGCTTTGCTTGGCACGGTCCTACTGCCATATTCCAAATACAAGGCCCACTTTGTTGCTTCCTTGGACCATGCCATGTGGTTTCATAGTACTTTCCGCAGCGATGAGTGGATGCTGTACGAGTGTGAAAGCCCATGGGCAGGTCAGTATATTTCTCATATCTTATCTGTTTTTGTTTGTCACAGCACAACTAATCAGACTCTTTCTCCTAAATATCATCCCTTACTTGTCCCTGTTGAAGTCCAAGGAATGACTTGTTTTCACTGTTCTCCAAACAGAAAGGTTGAACAGGTGAATGCCAAACGCCCACACTGGGTTAAGGGTTGCTATTATTTTCAGCTAAGTTGTGGAACAGGCGGCAAAAGTAAAAGTGTTTTTAACTGTCAGGCTCCCCCTGATGCAATTTTCTGTAAAGCTTCTTGTCAGATCAGAAGTTACCATCATGACCATTTCGAATGCTGGTAGAATCCAGACGGAGCAGTGAAGGGAAACTAGAACTGAGCGGAACTGCGTAGGAAGGCAAGGGCCAGGCTAGGGTCAGGTAGGTACCTGTGAGGTTAATTTTAGGGTAAATGGTCAGGATTAGGATATAAAATTTCCAAAAAATGAATGGAAGTCAATGGAAAGTCCCCACAAGGATAGAGAAACGGTGTGGACAATTTCTCCACCCCTCCCCCAAAAAAAGCAGCCTCATTGGGACGGAAGTGAATTGTGGGGACTAATGTCAGGTCCCCACGGGTCCAAATGCATGTTACAGGTGTGGGGTTAGGTTTAGGACCAAGGTTTAGGTTAGTTTTATGCTACGTTCACACCGAACGCGTTTTGAGCGGCCAAAAAGCGCAAAACGTCTCTCGTTGGACGCACTATTTTCAGACCGAAGAACGCACTATTTTCAGACCGAAGAACGCACTAGTGTTCAGACCAGAACAAGCAGCGGCAGCAGCGAGGTGTGGGAGGAGTGTGTCTTCGGCGGGTGAAATAAAGATAAAATAAAAGAAAATGGCTTTGATTTATTTACTAAAAAGCAAGCGAACGTTGCGCACTGCAGATAATTAACTCACTAGATGATTTAGAGGCGATTTGTTCGGTTAGTTTCGTCACTCCAGATGCTGCCAGCTGACGGACTTTTTTTCTTTTTTCTTTTTTTCTTTTTTCTTTTGTATTTTTTTATTATTATTATTTTTTGGTCCCGAGCAGCTGATCCACATCGGTGCTGACATATCCTGCCAGAAAATCCAACTGCACACGGTCGATTTCAGGTAAAGATCTCCAGTCCGTCTTGTTTCGATTTTCAGTGGGAAAAGTGTCGAGCGGCAAAAAGTTCAGATATTTGAACTCTGGCGGCGGCTTCCGCAGCACCGCATGCACGGAAAACGCTCTGCGCCCCTTTCGCCTTCCTTGCGCGCCGCCCAAAACATACGTGACACGACGCACGACCCCTAGAGGCGCGTCCTCTTTGCATGTAAATCGGCCTCTCCTGCCGCTCAAAACGCGTTCGATGTGAACGTAGCATTAGGGTCAGGTAGCTGTGAGGTTAGCCTAAGGGTTGGTAGTCAGGGTTAGGCTGTAGAAATTACTGGACATGAATTGAAGTGAATGAACGGTCCTCATAAGGATAGAAATACAAACCTGTGTGTGTCATACAGGGAGCAGCAGGGGACTGGCCCATGGTCGACTGTGGAGAAGGGATGGAGTGTTGGCTGCCACGTGCTCCCAAGAGGGTGTCCTGAGGGTGAAACCAGTCAAAGAGAGCAGCAAACTGTAGAAATGTTTGGTTTTGTTTAAAACTGTAAATAATACACACAGTAATTACTAATATATTTAGTTTTAAATTGCTCTTTGCCACACTTGTTACTTTTTAAATCTAACACATGATATTAATTTGGGTATTGAAAAGACTTGTATTACTGACACATCACAGGTCATTATTAGGAAAAGAAACCAACCTTGTAGATTGTTTTTATTCTGACTTTGCTTAAAAGCAGCTTCTAGGAATATATTATGACCAAAACTGACTGTATTAATGAGCTTAAAATTGTAAAGTGATTTACTTTATTGCTTTTCAAGTTAACAAATAAGATGTTTTTGTAGCATGAAGGATTGATGGTTTTATCCTGACCTTTTGACTCTACACTCTTAAAACAGATGTGTTAATATCAACACAAACTGTCAAAACTCAACACAATGTGTCTATATAAGGACAACAYATTTTGTGTTCAATTCAACACATTTACTGTGTTGATCATTTTAACATAATTGCTGTGTTAAAATTATTAACAGTGTGTTTCTTTAACACAGGTACTTTATTAATATTTTTTACACAGCAATTGTGTTAAATAATTAGCACAAATAAATGTGTCATATTGAACACAAAATGTGTTGTCCTTATAAACACATTTTTGTGTAAAAACGTGTTAAATATGTTAATTAGATTAAAGAAAGGAACTCCTGTAGTAGAAAAATAAACATTTATTGTAAACTTTTAATATCGCAATTGACAAAAAGTCACATAGCATGTTAAGTTCATTTACTCAGTTTGTTGAACCATTAAAAAATTAATACATTTTTAAATTGTTTTACAGTTTACACTTTCTTTGCCTTTAAAAAATAAACATAATCTTTTTAATTTTTCTTTACACAAAACCTATTCATCTCTCACAGGTCACAAAATACATTTTAAGCATAAACTACAAATCTAATTTAGGTTATTAATACATCACAAGGATGAGATGCCTGATCCAGACTGTACACACAACAAGGAGGCATGAACATTAAATTAACAAATATTAAAATGATTCAAACATAACAATACATAAAGAACATACAGTTGAGAAGTCCATCAGGAAAGAAATGTCTGATTTTACACTGCAGCAACTCCAACCCTTCCCTTGTCCTGTTGCAGTTGGTGGAAGAAAGTGGGTGAGTGCCTGAAGTGCTTTGAAGCAGATCATTTCTAGACAGAAATATAAGACAGAAAAATAGATACCGTCATAAAAGAAAAGTATGTTTTTGCAAAAAAATAAAGTATTCTACAGACTGCCGCAGCTCCCTGTGCAGTGTAATAAATTTACAATTTACGATTAATTTATTTTAAACATAACTTAATTAGGAGTTTACTGGTGATAAGCAACTTATTTTAGCCAAAGAATCATGCCGTGTAAGCTAAGCTAACAATCAGTGGTCGATGACAAGGAAGTATAATTTACGACAGACTGATATTTTAGGAATGAAATGGCACAAATCAATTTCCTCAAGAATTCTATGCTTTAACAGTTAATCGAATAAAACATTATTTTACCTTTCATTTCCTGCTTCCAGGATGTCCTGTAATGGCAGTCGCTTCAGTTGAATTTTTCTGCTATGAGGAAAGTTCCTGAACTCCAGACGTCCAAGAAGTGATGTGATTGGTCGAAGGAGTAACACATTTTATGYGTACAGTTGTTTATTCAGAACAACACGTGTTGTGTTGAAAACAACACAAGATGTGTTAACTTGATGCTAACACAAAAAATGTGTTAAAATATAACACATTTATTTTAAGAGTGTACAGGTCATGATTTCTCCAGAACTGAACTCTGTTCTGAAAAAGCTTTCTTGGAAACAAACTCAGGTGTAGCTTCTTCAATAACCTGTCCTTGTCTGCAGATAAAGCTGACATGACACTCTGAATCTTTTGTGATTAATTAAAAAAGAAGAAATAAAATTCTGTGGCATGATTTTCTTTCTTTATTTAGGTGTTTCGTTCAAGTGTTATTGAATGATGATCTGTCAGTTTTAACCATTCGGTTGTGAGGATCTCAAACTCCCTCTGGTGTCTGTCTTGTGTTTCTCATGCTCTTCTTGTTTCAGCTTTTTCCTGATCATTCTCACCTGTCTACTTTGTAATCACCCAGCTGTCTCCACTTGCCACTTACTCTGTTACTATATTACTGATTCCCTTCCTCATCAGTTCATTGTTGGGTCATGCCTGTGCACCCCTCTTGTGCTCAAGAGTTCTCCGTTTCATTGTTTGTTTGTTTTTTGCCGCCACGTTAGCATTTTCTTTAATAAATTATTTTATATTCTTGAGCCTGTTTGTATTCTGAGTCCACCTCACCTCCAACCTTCTGTCAGCAGAGTTAAAATATTAACCAACTGTTCCTTTCTCTTTCTCTCATGAGCAGATAAACAACAGCTGTGTTCAATGCCGTGCTGATAACAGAGGAAGTGATTTTCCCCAAAAGAAATGCTTTTGTCTGTAGAAATCTGACCCTGAGAAGTAAATGTTTTATTTTGACCTGAGAAGCTGTTGCAGCTCGTGGAGAGACAAAAAAAAATCAGTTCTGCTTTTATTCTTGAAGCGTTGAAACGTTCAGATGGAACAGCTGAGGCAAAAAAATGTAGTCTAATTAAACTGTAGAGGAGTTTATCAGCARACTCCAAGCTGAAGGAGTCCCCGCAGCCAAGTTGTCCACCTTTGACTCTTTGGCCATCAGCCGTAGTTAAGTCATTGTTATATTACTAGTTAAAAATTACATGAATAAAACATTCATTGTTCTTTACAGCAAAAAGCTACTTTCAACTATATTGGTTTTGTGTTAATGCCATTATGTTGAATGGCAAAATCAATTTGATAACATGTTTTTAGAAAATAGTTTTGACCTTCATAACATTTCTTTTCCACCATAATGTTTAGTAAAGCCTCTGACATTGTGCCATGTTGGAACCTACCTACCTTTGAAATCTTTGTAAAAACACCACACATTTTTAGCAAGCTCATCCCATCGCTAACTTCCTGTGAGGAAGGTTCTTAAACATATCAATCTTTTAATGGCAATGCCATCTAGTGAATTTTTTGACATTACAGATGTAAATCAATTGGTAGAAAAGACTCAAGGAAGGTCCATTTCAGATCATGCCTCAGTTAGAAATATGGCTTCAAAGTGTACTATATCAACTGATTGAACAGTTCAGTGTTGGGGGGTTAGATGGACATATAAAAAATAATTAAATAGTTTACGTGCCTGGTTGGGCAGGCATCAGGAGATACGTACCCAAATTTGTGTCCTGTGTGAACTCATGTCTTTTTAAACTATTCTTCTGAGTAAATCTTTGTCAGTCCTCACATTCAAATGGTTTCTCTCCTGTGTGGATTATCATGTGTCTGTTTAAATTAGATTTTCTGGTAAAAATGTTATCACATTCATTACAACTAAATGATTTGGGTTGTGTCTGAGCTTCTCTTTGCGACTCTACACAGCAAATTTGGAAGTGTTAATTCAACTCCTAGGGAATTAAATTCAACACTATGAAAGTGTTAAACAGTTAACTCTGTGACAGAGTGGGAATGACACTCTAAATAGTTGAAATTTAACACACATAAATGTTGAATTTACCTGACACTAATGTGTTTTGTCAAAGGTTAACACTACCAAAGTGTTATTTTTAATACTGAACAAGGTTCAAATTATAGTAACACTTATTTATTTTATTTTATTAATTTATTCACCGTTCTTTAACCAGGCAAGTCCCGTTGAGATCTCAGATCTCTTTTTCAAGGGAGGCCTAGACCTGAAGGCAACCTATTGTACATGTTTTTGGTGGGTGGGGGAAACTGGAGTACCTGGAGAAAACCCACACAAGCACGAGGAGAACATGTGCTAACCACTGATCCATCGTGCTGCCAAAACTATGGTAAGTGTTAATTATTAATCAGTAATGATGGATCATGCTCAAAAGCATCATAATGAATTTAAAAAAAACTTTCCTTTGCTGGCCTTGTGACCATTCACATGTGAGGATATAGGTCTAGGGTGGGCAACCATGAGTGGACCACAAACACTCTGCCTCAGAGTTGAAATCAACTCTTTTTAGTGTTGCATTAACACTGTACACTAGTTAGCAGAGTGACACAAGATGTCACCCTTCACACACCAGGAAGTACTTCTCACTCATGACATCGATTTATGAACAATAACACAGACTTAAACATGAACAACTAACTAACCTGAACCAGACAACTAACCAGAACAACTTGTTTTAACACTCATGACCATTTTTAATAGTCGTACACTTCCAAACACATTTCCACAAGGTTACCAAGAATTCTTTGCTTAGAAAACTCTGGCATCCTCATGCCAGAGTTTGCTGGAAGAGGGTGGGGCTTTTCAGAATACTTCTTTCAACATTTCATAGTGTCATACAAAAACATTACAGTGGTTTGCAAAAGTATTCATACCCCTTGAACTTTTCCATATTTTGTCACATTACAACCACAAACATAAATATATTTCACTGGAATTTAATG
>NW_013952789.1:509230-512459 GCF_001266775.1 Austrofundulus limnaeus
CATTAAATTCCAGTGAAATATATTTATGTTTGTGGTTGTAATGTGACAAAATATGGAAAAGTTCAAGGGGTATGAATACTTTTGCAAACCACTGTAAGTGTTATTTAACACTTAACAGTGGGCAGAACTCATTTAATTATCTCCAGAGTTAAATATGCACTGATAAAATCAACTCAGTGAATTAACACCAACACTGGATGTCAGTTAATTAAGGATTTTTCTTAAAAACACTTTAAGAGTTGAAATCGTCTCTGAAAAGTTTAACTCTGAAAATTTAACACTTCCAGTTTTACTGTGATACATGTTTCTTCTTTCTGACACTTTTCTTATGACTCAAACAGTTTGAACATCTTACTGTTGAATGATGTATCATGTGTCTCTGAAGAGAGCRCTTGTGGAGAAATTGTTTACCACACTCAGAGCAGCTGGAACTGTTGTTGACACAGTTTACACCTGACTCAGAAGCCCTGCTCTCCTTCCAGTCTTTGTCACTGCCTTCAGTTTCTAATCTAGCATCTGACAAATGTTCCAGCTGAGAATCAGGACTGTTCCCATCTTCCTCCTTTTCATCATCCTCACTGACTTCAGTCTCTAAAGAGTTGGAAGCATCTCCATGAGGATTCAGATCTGGGTTCCTGCTGGTTTCTGCTCTTCCACAGTTCTCTCCATCAGCTTCTCCTTTCATCTGGTCAGCTGAGCTGCTGGTTGGAACATCTCTGTGGTCCATTTGGTGCTGATGAAGCTGAGAGAACAGAGGCTTCTCTTCATCATCCTCACTCTTCACAGAAACTGCAGTGAATGAGAACTCTGTAGCATCGGTCTCATCCTTCACACTGAGATGCTATCCTTCCAGTCTTGTCCAGATTTCATCCTGTTTTTCCTGGAGGGGCTCTGGGTCCTGCTGGTCCATATTGGGCCTTCCTCTCTCAGGAGCATGGACTATAATCAACAGAGTCTGCTGAACATCTGAGAAACACTGAAACACAGACAATAGAGAAATACAACTTTATATTCACTCATACATCACTTGTGTTGTTGCTTCATGTTCWGTGGATCAGAACTGTTCCAAGTCAACAAACACCATTTTATTCACTAAGAGACAAATATCTGTTCATCATCAACATTACAACAGAAGTGGCAACAAAATGACCTGATGTGTGTATTTAAACATTTCTCTATAACATTCATGTTGTGCTGAGTAAACATGGACAGAGATAGATCTGGTGGAAAATAACTCGGAAGACAATATGAAGAAAATTTTAAAAAAATCACTCAACTTTAAGAGTGCCGAACTATCAAAGTTGGCAAGTGAAGCTGTTTAAAATTGCAATAAATGATAGAGACACAAAAGCAGCAAAAAAGTATGATCTGGAATAATATAGAAGAGTTGTTTTGTTAATTACTGGGCTTCAAATTAAACATTGAATCCACGCTCGAGTTACAGCTAATCTAGAGTCAACAGAAGCTGTCCACAAGAAACTTGTGACCTTTTTACAAAATAAAGCAATTGACATCTACCCTGAGGACATTTCCATCTGTCACACCTTGCCTGGTAAATCAGAAAACTTCAAGCCTTCTATTGTTATCAGGTTCATTAGCAGGAAGTCAAGAAATAAATTGATAATGCATGCAAAACACCCAATTTCCCTCTGAGATCAATAAAGTATTCTTTAATTGAACCGGATTGAAAAAACTGAAAGGAACAAATGTATACATCAATGAACATTTTAAAGATAACTTGGACATGAAATGGAAACAGTTGGATCCATAGCTATATAAACAACTAGATGGCTCAACGCATGCAGAATCACAGCTATGTTTACGGAGATTTCCAATGAGGTATTTTTACTAGAGGGGCTATGATGATTTGTATCAGCTGCTTCAAATGAAAAATAAGGTGGGCTTGTTACAACCTCGCAAGGTGTAGTGCACCTTTTAAATGCAGCAGAAAAAGGCATCAGGCTTTTCATGAACATTTCCAATGCAACAAATGTCTGCTCCCGACACAGAGTGTTGGTCTATGTAAAAAATGAATGTGGGGATATCGATCCATTGTGCCTCAGAAAACATAYAGTGGAGTCTCAATATGGCATGGACAACCATTACTTTGACCTCATCCAACTCCTGGTGAACAGTTACTACACCATCAGACAGAAACATGTTGCCAGATTACACACCTCACAGCTTAAAAAAGAGTCTGTTCGTCAGAAACTGACTAAGCTCATTCTCTTCAAAGGCCAATAATTAAACAGTACAGAAAAAAAACACTAAAAATTACAGTAAAGCACAGAATAACTATGGACTTGCAATTATTTTACAAATGATTGTCAATCTTATTATTGAACACAATTTTGGTTTTTTATTTTATATTATTAGTTTATTGTGTATTTCTAAACGATGTTTTCAAAATGATGCTTTAAGCCTTGGGTTTGTATTGTATTTTGACAACGTAATTTTATTATACTTTCTTTTACTTGTTTGGACTCTGTTGTTAATAAAAATAACATTTTTTAGTTAAAATAATGTGGTAAAATTAACTTTTTCTTTCAACTATCTGTGTGTGTRAATGTGTTATAGAGTACATGTAAATTGGGGCCACTATAAAAAGAAAAACCTGTTAATCTGGTAAGTACTCAGCATTGTTTACATAATTTGAATAGCCCCATCCCTTTAAGTAGACTGTTTCAAGATGGCGTCGCGCTTAGCATATCTTGGCCCCAGCCTCTTGACGGGGTAGCCTCTCGTAAATCTACCTCATTTTTATTTATTTATTTATTTTTTATTTATTTATTTTTTTGTAAATATACCTCATTGGAGATATCCTACGGAGTGCGGCCGCCATCTTGGATGGGTACCTCTCGCGCTCCCAGCGCATTTATTTATAATGAGAAAGCTGTTCATTCAACTAAAATAATCGCAACTGATTTTTTTTCACACGATTTGGTTTGTTACAAACGGCAGAGATGTAGTTATGTTATTGGACAYGGCCACACAATAAAAAATAAGAGCTTTAATGCTGAAACACTGCTTTATTCTCTTAAATTGTCTCTATCATCCCTTAGTGGTTATATTCAGGTGCATCAGCAGCAAAGTAACAGGAAATTCGCACAGGGTGAACAGATTTTGTGTGAATAAGAAATAAAGAAAATTTTAAAGAATTTAAAGGAAATTCATTTTGTAATAAGTTTGATTGTTCATTTGAAGTTTTTTCTGTTTAACACAATCATAC
>NW_013952789.1:513019-514237 GCF_001266775.1 Austrofundulus limnaeus
ATCATACTTACTTACACAGCAATAACACAAGAATTTATTCATATTTGTTTTATTGTGCTGTGAATGCACACACGTGCGCATGTGTGGGGACACTCAAATAACACATCCTAGATCTGAATGAATGAAATATTCTCATTGAAAACTTTCTTCTAAACAAAGTTGAATGTGCTGACAGACTGTGAAATTGTTTGTAAATGAGTGTTGCTTCCTAAGTGTTGATTTTCACAGAAGTTTGATATATTTTGGATTTAGATTGTGTTGTTTAAGTGTTCCCAAGAGAATAAAACAAAGCATTTCAGCATGAAAACTCTTATTTTATTGTGTGACCCTGTCCAATAACATAATTACATCTCTGCCGTTTGTAACAAACCAAATCGTGTGAAAAAAATAACGGAGTTGCGATTATTTTAGTTGAATGAACAGCTTTCTCAGTATAAATAAATGCTGGGAGCGCGAGAGGTACCCATCCAAGATGGCAGCCGTCGTCTGATCACATGACTCCTCTGAACGTGACGTCACATTGCTAAACCGCAGAGACGATCCGAATGGAGCTAATATTCAGTGAGGTGCAGACTGGATGGATCTGTGGAGGAAACAGAAGCTGAGCTCAGGTTTGTAGTTTTTTTTTTCCATTCAATATATGATGATGTTAGCTAGCTGTAGCTTTTATTATTATTGAAAATTACAAGACATGCACATTCATTGTGCACATTTACACTTTAAACACTGATTGTATTGTTCCCTTTCTGATGTTATCTCTAGTTTGGTCTTCTTTTTTGTTCCAAGTGTGGTCTTTTTATCCTTTAGCCCTTATTACTTACTTAGTATCTTTTAATTGTTCTCTTTTGCCTGCTTTTCTCTTGGCATTCAATGTGGACAGCAAAGTAAGAATTTCATTGCTCAGGGAAATGTGTTTCATCTGTGTGTGACAATAAACACTTTGAATCTTTAATCTGATTGTTAAGCAGAAATCAACACCAGAACTAGAAACAAAATGCCAGGTGTGACATAAAACAGTTATACACAGGTTGCCAAGTAGAAGGGACTTGAATCTTGAACTTGTAAATAGCTTGTTGGGGATGTATTTGATATTTGAGTCAAAAGTTCTTGAAGGAAGTATCCATTGTTGGGTTTGGAGTTAGCCCGTTTGGCTTTATGAATGTGGCATTTTCTGAGCAGCAGCAGTTGTATGGAATGGGTTGTCTGTTTGTCCATAAC
>NW_013952789.1:514869-517298 GCF_001266775.1 Austrofundulus limnaeus
TGTGTGTGTGTGTGTGTGTATATATATATATATAATACATACACACACACAGTATAAATATAATGTCTCTCTTATCAAAGGTGATTCTTTGCCTGGTTTTATGCTGTATATAGTGTTGTAAGTCAGTCAATTCAATTCAATTTAATTCAGTATATTTATATAGCGCCAAGTCACAAAATACGTTCTTTCAGGGCACTGTACATAAAAAAAAGAACAATCTAAACAAGAAGCCAGCAGATTGTGTTGAATCACTTCATCACAGTCTCCCATCCTGAGCAAACAGTGGAGAGGAAAAACTCCCTGCTAATCAGGAAGAAACCTCCAGCAGAACCAGGCTCAGGACAGGCTGCCATCTGCCTCGACTGGCTGGGTTGGGGGGCAGGAAAGAGACACTGACAAACACAGGACTGGTCCAGGTGCACCTAATTCTGGAAAAGAGACAAAGAAAAAAACATGTTATTGATAGAAATAATTACAATAAACACGAAGAGAAGAGAGAATAAAGAGAACAGCAGAGTGAAGAATTGTGCTCAGTTTGTGCTCCAGCAGTCTAAGTCTATAGCAGCAGAAATGAAGAATAATTCAGGAAACCTAAGTCTGATTAAAGGATTTATCAAAAAGGAAAGTCTTCAATCTAATCTTAAAAGTAGACAAAGTCTCAGCCTCACGGACAGAAACTGGAAGTTGTTCCACAAGAGAGGAGCTTGATAACTGAAAGCTCTGCCTCCCATTCTACTTTTAGAAACTCGAGGAACCACAAGTAAACCTGCAGTCTGAGAGCGAAGTGCWSTGTTAGGAAAGTATGGAACAATAAGATGTTTAATATATGAGGGCTTGGCGATATGGCAAAAAAAGAGATCACGATTAATTTTTTCATATCATTTGATCACGATTATTATCACAATTTTTATATTGTTTTTAAAACTACTACTTTTTAATCATATGTATTGAAAACTGAAGAAAGCACAGATTAATAAAACTTTTTATTAACAAAAAAGTAAATAAAACAAATAAGATGAACATGGGGAAAAAAACTGTTTCACTCAGTAATGTAGGGAAAAAACACACAGTGAACTAGTTTAGAGTCCTGAGTGTTTTTGGAGGTATGCAAGATCCAAAATAAACAAATTTCTCCCTTGGGAATGAGGATGCATTAAAATGTAAACATTATAATTTTCAAGTTACGATGCTGCATACACTGTTAATGTCATTGCTACTTTGCTTGCAAAACAAAGAACAACAGATAAGCTACTTTCAAGCTAAAATGTAGCACAATACAAAACAAATATTTAACAATAAAAAAAATTAGCAGCACTGAAATGCCTTTTGCAAACAACACACTTCTTGGTTAATATTTAAAACAGTAAACCCAACATTATATTAGTATACAAAGCAAATAACAAAGGAAATTAAATATAATAAAAAATATAACAACAGTTTTCGCTCAGTTCATCCATTGTAGAAAAATATAACAGTGCACTAGTTTACAGTCCTGAGTGTTTTTAGAGAAACATAACAAAAATAAATTTAAAAATACAGAAACTGTAAACCTGTTAATTTTACAGTTAACTCTAAGCTCAGTCAAAGGCCAGAACATGACTCTGGTCTTTCATGTGTGGAGTTGTACTACTGCCCCCATGTGACCAAAATTAATCACTACCATCAGTGTTTTTGTTTTGCTTTTGGTCATGCAGGTTTATTACGGTCACAGACTCTGGAATGTAAATATTATCATTTTCCACTAATGATACTACATTAACATTATTATTAGCTACTTTTCCCTGCTATATAAAAAGTGAAAAACTTGTAAGCAAACATGCTGTATATAATGCACAATTCTYAGAACTTTAGGTTTTTGTGCACATTTTTTAAAAACTTTAGTTTTTTTTTCTTTTTTTTTTTTTTGCCAGAAAGAACCTGTCCACAACATCTGGCCTTAAAGCTGCCCTGTGGCAGGACACAATATTGCCCCCTGTGCTAAAAGCCCTCTCTGAAGGTGAGCTGGTGGCAGGAATACAGAAGTACCGCCTTGCCAACAGRCTAACTCTGGGATATGTTGTGGAGTGGGTCTTCCACCATACCAAAGGACTGATTTCACTGTCTGCATTTGGTGCTTGCAGGTAACTGTTTAGTTCCGTCTCAACAGCCTGTTGGTCTGTTAAACCAGAAGTAGTGATGGAGTAGGACTTTTTGAAAAAAGCTTCCAAGGGTCTTCTTCTGTATTTTCACTGGTGTAGCTGAATTTGACTTTTCTGCTGGGGTAGTGTGCCTAGACCACATGGGTCAAACACAAGGCCCGCAGGCCAAATGTGGCCCGCGGGTGACTCCCGTGTGGGCCGCCAGGGCCAACCCCCCCCCACAAAAATAAATAAATAAAATAAAATATATATTACTTAACATGAAATTTGTTTTTTATATCAATGTATAAA
>NW_013952789.1:523505-524875 GCF_001266775.1 Austrofundulus limnaeus
CCCCCCCCCAACCCCTACCCCACGGAGCTACTGACTTAGCAACAGACAGGAAATGCATTTATAACTTCCGCCCGGCGTCCGTGAGCAAATAAGAGCGTGCCAAATCCTACAGAGATATTCAGAGACCAATGAAATAATTGCAAGTTACTCAGGCAATATAAAATTAGAACAAGGTTGCAGTCATCAGGGGATCATGAGAACAGATTATACAATGTGGCAGTAATCAATGAGAGATACAGAAACAGAACATATGAAGGTAATATGCAGTCATGCAGGATTATATAATATTTCCACCACAGCGACTTTTCCATGAAAGAAGAGTTTTTAACTTTACTCCCACTAAAAAATACAACCAGGGGGGTTGATATGTACACTGCTGTGCAAGACTTCTTCGTTGCAAAAAAGGTCCCGGTTGAAAAGCTGGTGTCTGTGACAACAGATGGAGCGCCCGCTATGACAGGATGTCACTCAGGATTTATTGCGCACTGTAGAGCAGACCCAGACTTTCCCAAGTTCCTGAACTATCATTGCATCATTCACCAGCAGGCTATATACGCAAAAGTTTTGGGATTTGATCACTTCATGGGGCCTGTTGTTAAGATAATCTACTCCATTCGAGCAAAGGCAAAACAACACCGGAGCTTCAAGGTGTTCCTGGAGGGATGCACAGCAGAGCATGGGCACCTKCTCCTCCACACTGATGTCAGATGGCGGAGCCGGGGTAAGATACTGCATTGCTTTTTTTCTTTGCTGGGTGAAATAAAGGCTTTTATGGAAACAAGTGAAGAGGATACAGCACTGTTAACTGATGCTGAGTGGCTACATGACCTTACTTTCCTGACAGATGTAACTGAGAAAATTAAACCAACTGAACCTGCTGCTACAAGGAAAAGATAAAAACATATCAGATATGATCAGTGCTGTCAACGCATTTAGTGCTAATCGTAAAACATAAAAGTTCATAACTCATCCTTATTGTTGCTGGCACTCTGTCTTACAACATTACCAGCCGCCTCTCCCAGAGAGGGTGCGACAACATGCGCTCGCGTGATCCAAAGAATCGATCGGCTGAACAGATGAACRTATCGGCCGATACAGATACAAGGAAAAAACGCAAATATCGGCCAAAAATATCGGCCGGCGATGTATTTGTCGACCCCTAGTATCATGTTGTAGCGAATTACCCTATGAAATTAGGACCAGCCTAACCTTCACAAAATAATCCAGCAAGATCTTGCAAAATGAAATCAGGAAATAATGAAATRYCCYTCTGATCATGAAGTGAAAAATGAAAACTTGTGACCTGAACAGATTTCTCAAAATAAAGTAATTTATTTTAGACATATGAACAGGAATAAACATACAAACAT
>NW_013952789.1:530881-533055 GCF_001266775.1 Austrofundulus limnaeus
CACACACACACACACACACACACACACACACACACACACACACACACACACACACACACTTACTTTTAAAATAGTTCTGACGCCCATGCATTATTCAGCCTTTAAATCTGACAGGTCTATAAAGTAGTCATTACAGTCAGTTTCTAGTGCAGGATGTAGCCAACAGGATGCAGGAACAGGTGATCCATCCTATACCACTCAACCTTATAACTGAGCCTGTTAAAATACACCAGAATGCAGGAAATGACGTCTAATTCATTCAAAATTTTCTGGGGGAGGACCCCCAGACCACCCAGAGTGATTTTACACACTGTTTTCTCTTCAATAAATACCATACAGCCCTAATCACAATTGTTGGCAAGAGTCCAAATATGCAAGTTGGACGATGACATTATTTAGCAGCTTTTAGGATGGCCGAAAGCAACTTTTGGCAACAGTGTTCAGCGGCTCGAAATCTCACTCCATGCTCAGGTCAAAACTTGAGAGTCCTGCTGAGTGGTTAATTTTAGGCAATGGGTCAGGGTAGGGCATGTGGCGGACGCTGGTCTTTCAAGAAGAGGAAGCTCAGTTTAGGCCTACATCATAAAATGTGTGGGTTATAATTTCTACCCTCCGTTCCTTTTCAAGAAATTTAGTTTACAGTATTCATTCATTTCCTTTTTAAAAACAAAACATTGCATACAACAAAACAATACAAAGTAAAATTTAAGGCAGCAGAAGAAGAAAAATATCTTGTGGTGCGTTCACACCGAACGCGATTTCAGTTTTAAAATCGTGTCCAACGCTTCAAGTTGGACGCTTGTGGTGAGACGCGAGTCAAAATTGTTCTTGAAGTACTCGACGCACGTCAAGAGCCTCCCCGCCCCCTCCCTCCTCTGTCGGTCTCTCCTCCTCTGTCAGTCTCTGTTTAATGTCGGATCAAATAAAGGAAGTGGCTTTGCTTTATTTACAGAGAGCAAAAGCATGTCACACTCATCAGATAACTAATTCTTCATTAATTCACCATATAATTCAGACACGTTCTGAGTCTGGTGAGTTTCATCACCCTGGAGGAGCAAGCTGACTCAAGGCTCGGAACTATTTTTGCCCCGTACAGTTTGGTGAGCCGCTGACTCGCATCGGTGCAAATATCTGCACCTTGGACACCAACTGCAGGCACTTGATTTCAGCTAAAGAGCTCTTGTCCATCTGTCTCAGGTTAGTGGGCATCATTATGTCCCATCGGGAAATCTGTCACTATGTCACACAGAGTCTGTCTGATTGGTTGACGCTGCGCATTGAGCTGCAAAAGTTCAGATTTTCCAACTCCAGCATCCGACGCACTTTAAGCGTCGGACACTCAAATTGCTCAAATCGCGCTGCTCTAATCACGCTTGACGTGCCGCAGCACTTCCCGATGCGCGTCCACCATAGACTTTGCATGTAAACCTGATGCTCCTGACACTCAAAACGTGTTTGGTCTGAACGCACCATTATAATATCTGCTGCTCCTTTTACAAAAAAATATTAATTTCAAACAATAAACCAAATAATAAAACAAAACAAAAAAATCTACTCCTCAAACAGTAACTCATACAAATTAAACAATTTCATATTTCTTTAACAATTTTGCTTTGATGATTTTTTCAATGGAATTAATTGATGCAATGTTTTTATAATCATTTTCCAGATTATTCTATAGTGTTTTACAGAAGCCAGCTCACGTTGTCATACCAGGACAGTTGAAAAGACATGTTACTTTTAAAATCAATCTAAGGAGTTGATCAGCCCTGCTGTTTAACTCTTAAGTTTTTCTTCGTAAGGAAGACTATCAAATGGCTTCACCAAAATCCGGTCCACAACATTCAAACTGTCTGCCATATGGGCAGCTTGCTACTGGCACGAGACTAGTGTGAAGTTTGTCCGCCTGTGAGCGCTTTGTGACAGTGGAGGGGCTCAGCAGCACCCTCTGGACAGAAACTGCGATAGACGTCGGAAAGAGTGATAGAAGTTGTAAGGGATGAGTTACTTATGCAAATAGCTCACCTTACATCTTCTCATAACAAAGTTATGAGAGTAAATTTTACCAAGGTTTTCCTCATTACTCTAATATTTGTCCTTGCAAAGTGAAGTGACACAATGAGGGAACTCAGACTGGTTCAAGTTGATTCATAAAAGATTATGCAATCATTTAT
>NW_013952789.1:534203-535697 GCF_001266775.1 Austrofundulus limnaeus
ATAAAAGAATAGAAGTGATACTTTCTTTCTTGTGACATGTCATTATTATGATTAACAGATGCATAAACATTCTTAGTTAAACAACCAATGAATCAYGAACAGAACAGATTGTTTCTGTTAATATCTGATTAAGAGAACTGAAGTCCTCGTGTAGGTTGAAATGACCCATCATGACCTAAAATAGAGTTCAGCGTTCCTGCCTTCTCTCAGGCCTGTGCGAGACCTGCTTTGAGGCAGTAACTCCTGTTTCTTCACTCGAGGTGACCCCTACAAAGTCTGTCTCCAAACACAAGCAGATACAACAAAACTCACCAGAAATAAAAACTTGATTTGTTGCTATTAATTTTTAACAGACTTTTTTTTGTTCCGCTCTCGGAGGAGTAAGATGCTTTGTCCCTTCTCTCCTGCCCTTCCTTATCTTCCCTGCTTTGCTGCTTGGAGCCTTCTCTACATTTTTCATCCGAAACTCGAAATTATGGATATTTTTTTTAATGGACTTGGTTAGCTGGTCTCTCAATAAAATTTTTGGAACAAAATTAATTTTTCTGCTTCCATGGGAGGACATGTCAAAGGTGGGACCTCTGTTCTTTTCTGTTCTGGATATACATTTGGACTCCAATCACTGGATTCTGCAGTTTGGCTGGGTGGTCTCCTGCTGTTGTACAAAACAGCGTCAGTGGCTTTGCACTTTCTGGCTGACTGACCAACTGGATGGACGGCCGTTTTCTATCAACACTCGGACATTGTGCCTTGAGCGAGCTGGACTCTGTCTGCAAGCGGTTCTATGGAGGGCCGCAGGCCGGCTGTGGTCAAGGCCGGATTAACCATATGGGCAATTGGGCAAGTGCCCAGGGGCCCACGGTCTCCAAAGGGCCCTGGGCAGTGAAGGCACGGACACAACGGATGCGGTATATACGTGGACATGTCTCCCCGCACTTCCTGCATCTGTGCTCTCTGTCCCCGCACTTTTCTCAGCCATAACAGCTGTTTTATCCATTATTAACATATGGTAATGCGTTTTTCTGAGCCGTCTTTGAACGCACCATAAGCGTGTGCAAGCTACTCCTGCAGATGAGATGACGGATAGGAGCTGCTGTGCTGAGCAGAGCCTCATGGTGTAAAGAGCAACTAAAACTTCACACAGTTTTTACCAAACAAACCATGTAAGTTGAGTCATGCTGTTGGAGGCAGATAATGTTAGCTAAATGATGAGTTACACAGTATATAATGTTTAGCTAGTTAACATGATTAGTTGTTGTTCCCTGTTACATCCCTTGCCAAATTAGTTTATTAATGCTAGATAAACCCAATCGTCTTTCATTACTGTGCAGAAGTTGTGCTGGCTGCTTTCCACATATTTAAAATAAATCTTCATTGCCACAGTTACAAAGAACAAGGTCAGGGAGGAGACAGACCAGTTAGCCTACAGCAGCAGGGATCATAATGCAGACTTTCTTCAGGTAAGGAGAAATTCTAACTATTATTCTTGAAGGG
>NW_013952789.1:537534-545680 GCF_001266775.1 Austrofundulus limnaeus
TTTAGATTTTGTTAATAAATAGTTTAAAGAACTAAAGTCAGTCAGTGGAACTGTACTGTGGCTGTTAGTAATTATATGTGTTTTAGCCACTAAGGAGAGGTGTGATTTAATAAGAGAGGATGATAAATCACTCAACAGACCTCTAAAAAATGTGTCCCCCTCTCTTCTGAGATGATGGTTACACCCTTGAGTGAAGGCACCAGCAAAATATCTGGTTTTCTCCTGCTTTTGTTAAACTGTCTGTTGGAGCTCTTGTGCTGCACAGAGAGGCTGCCTGTCACTGTGAACATGAGTTCAGATCTCCTCCTCATTGGTCAGTCAGCATGAGGCGGGTCAGGAGACTAAGAGGGTTGCTTAATGTCAAGTGTTGCTTTTGTGAAATTGTAGGACACTTCCCTCGATCTCAATGTAGTGGGTCATGTTTACCGGATTATACTGATGTGTTTTGTTTTTATAGCATCATGTGAAGGAGTGTCCTAGACAAGAGGACATAGTAGTGTATCTGTAGTTCTATGAGCATTAGTACATCAAAATACACTTAGAATCTGAAGTATTGAGTATTTTTACTATATATTGCAATAATKTACTCTGTATTTTGCCAGACTGGTAATCCTGGGGTCGTGATGRTGGGGCCCTTGAATATTGTTGCCCAGGGTACAGCGAAGTGTTAATCTGGCCCTGGCTGTGGTCCCTTGACTTTGCTGGCCAGATGGAATTCATCTTGGAGAAAGCTGATGAATCGGCTCAGCGGTATGTGTCCACACCATTTTGCCTGATTGGATTCGCCACCTTGAGAGTACCAGCAGACATTAAGGCAGAGGGAAAATTTTTGTTGTTTGCCTGTCCCTTCTGTTCCCAAAACAACTGATTGGAGAATCTGGATCTCCCCTACAATGGCCTTGATCTGTTGACTAAATCCTTCCTGGCTGAAGATGCCGACACGGCTCTCCCCCCTCCCTCCTCCCTCACCAGTATGATCTGATTTCTGAGAAAGCTGAGGACCCACAGAATGAACAATTTACTAGGGCTGCAACGATTAATCGATGACTAATCGATTATTAAAATAATTGATGACTAATTTAATAATTGATTAATTATTTTCTTTTTTTGTTCTATACTTCGTTTTTCTGTCCAAACTGCTTTGATACCTTCCACTGCCACATCTGCCTTTCTGTCCTTGACACACATGCGCAGTATTGTTAACTGGGGTAGGCCGTGGACGTCACAAGACATTATACAGACAGACTCTGGTATCATGGCTACCTGGCAACAGAGCTCAAAAGTGTGGGATCTTTTTAAGAAAATGAAAGAGAAACCTGTGCAATATCTGCAGAGCAGAACTTGCCTTCCACAGCAATTATTTTTAGTTAGCATATAGCTAAAATGTAACGATGGTTATATAACAGCAGCTGCATTCTGGCGCGATAAGCTCAATGTTTTGTATTCAATTAACGTATGATCCGATTAGTCGACTAATCGAAAAAAATAACCAGTGATTAATCGATTATAAAAATAATCATTTGTGGCAGCCCTAGTTTTACATCTGAAAATGATATTTTATTATTTTAATCTATTTTCCTCATTCAGTAACCTGTTAAATTTCTGTTATATTTCATGTAGGAGAAATACACATTTTTTCAGTCAGTATTTAATACAGCTGGCAAAATAAATTGTTAAAATATGTATTACGTGCTTCTGCCTTTTTAATTCAGGAGATTTTTAAAAAATCCTTCATTTTAAGGGAAGACCCTCTTGATTCAATAGAAAACTCGTTTTTTTTTAAATGGCTGGTTATTAATCAATTGTTATCAATTTATAAGATAAATCAACTTCAGATTAATTCATTATCAATAACTTACATCCTTAAGGAGTTAACTTATTAATTTATATCTACTCATATTCATGTAATTAAGCTTTTTAATGATTTGGCCGATTAATCGAAAAATAATCAACCTATTAATAGATTATTAAAATAATCGTTAGTTGCAGCCCTACAATTTACCATCAGTATTCAGAACTTTGGCTGCGCTGGCTTTGGGACTGGATTCTTCAGGCCCCCTTTAAAACTCACTTACTCCTCTGGCTAATAAACTTGCTCTATGCAGAGGTTTTTTCATAAACACCATACTGTGTCACAGTGTTGATATAATATGATGTTTTTGCTTTTTTCCTCATTTTCCCTTGTGTGGTTTTTAGTTTTTCTGTTTGTCTAAAGGTAGCGCAACTGTGTTTGCTGCACGACCTGTCTTAACTCCCCCTCCCCCTTTCCCTGAATGTACGGCACCTTGTGAATTTATTTCTGTGAAAGGCGCTATATAAGTAAAACTTTACTTACTTACAGTACTTACTAAAATGCCGCTAAGAGAATTAGGAAAGTCTCCGGTTCAGCTCAGAACAGAAACGAAACTAAAAACTGCTCCCACAGAATGTTTACACTAAAAAGTTGCGGATTCGCTCATTCCGCTGTCAATCAAAAAGGGATTCAAGCTCAGACAGATCATCCAATCATCATGCAGAAGCAGAGCGTCCGAGCCAGCCCACTGCTTCATAGACCCCCAGAGATGCTCAGCGTCCGATGGGTGGGACAAAGCTCAGCATTTATCCAATGACTCGTCTCGTTTCGCAGCATTTTTTTTTAAATTTTATTTAAACATCCAACAACAACAAGGCATTGACCACAGGGACAAAGCAAACATGACATGTTTTTTTTTTCTTTTTCTACCCTTGCCCCTTGAACCCTCTACCCTTCCCTAACTATCCCCTTCCTGCTGCAACAAAAAGAGAGAAAAATAAATAAATCAACAATAACAATAATAATAGATAAATAAAATAAGAAAAATACAAAAAAGAAAAAAAAACCCACAAGCAAAGAAACCGGGAGACAATTCAGAGACGTGGACTACATGGAAACAGGTGTCTATATAACCATGGGTACACAAACCGAGTCAGGACTTGGACATTCGAAACTGCACAGGTGGACGAACGCTGTCAATAGCCAGAACCACAAGGAACCATTGGGGCCGCCGGACCGGGGCACAGGCACACACACATCAGAGCCATCATCTGCATGGCCCTCAGGCTAGAGGGAGGGCATCAAGTCTCTCAAAATAAAATAATAGAGGGGCACAGTTTTTATAAATTTTTTGGATCGAACCTTTGACACAAAATTTGATCTTCTCTAACTTAAGGAACATGGTCAGATCTTTCAACCAGAGAGAAGCCTTGGGAGGGTGTTTTGATTTCCACGCTAAAAGTATTCTTTGGGCAAGGAGAGTTGAAAAAGCCAGTACATTTTTAAAATCATGTGTTAATGATATACCCTCCCCTGGAACTCCAAATATTGCCAATTCGGCGCTGGGTTGGATGCCTATTTCAAAAGCTTCAGATACGATCTGAAAAATTGTAGACCAGAAGTTACGCAGTTTATGACAGGACCAGAACATGTGCGTTAAATTCGCCTTAGCTGTATGGCAACAAGCACAGGTTTCACTGACTATAGAATAAATCCTTGAAAGTCTGGCTCTGCTGTAAGGAATCCTATGAAGAACCTTGAACTGAATGAGTCCAAGTCGAGCACATGATGTTGACCCATTAACTCTATGTAATGCATGATCCCAAGTCTCATCAGAGATGTGTATTCCAAGTTCTTCTGACCATTCTGCTCTGATCTCATCAAGCTTTACTGCGATGAGTGATGAGATGCTATTATCAATTTTGGAGATGAGACCTCTACAACGTGTAGGGGTTTGCAAGAGGATGTCCATTCCTCCCTTTGGGGGTAAGTTGGGAAAGCAAGGATGGATGTTACAAACAAAGTCTCGAATCTGGAGATATCGGAATAGGGATGAACGCTGTAAACTAAATTTAGAGGAAATGGCATCAAAGGTAGCAAAAATACCATTTATACAAAGGTCACTAAATTTACTTAAGCCTGCTCTCTGCCATTGGGCAAAGACAGGATCTAACATGGATGGCAGGAATACATGGTTATTACATATGGGGCTATAGATAGAGAAGTTTGTCATATTGAAGTGTTGTCTGAATTGCAACCATATTTTTAGAGTGGAGACTACAACTGGATAAGAAGAATGGTGCTTAGGAGAGAGAGGGAATTAATGCAGGGAGTGATGATGGCCTACATGCATTCAGTTCTAATTGGCACCAGTCAACATCCGGTTGTTGGAGCAAACAGACTACTTTTTGTAGGTTTGCTGCCCAGTAATAGTACAACAGGTTAGGTAGAGCCAAACCTCCCACTTCCCTTTGTCTCTGAAGGAAATGCCTACTGATTCTGGGGTGTTTATTACTCCACATGAACAATGATCAATAAGTCTGAAGAATGATTTTGGGAGAAACATCGGAATACTCTGAAAGAGATACATGTCTGACATCCTCTGGGATTTGTGATGAGTATAGATCAGAATAAAATTTCTCAAAGACTTGATTTATTTCAACTGGATCAACAGTATGCTCGTTAGAGGTCTTTTGGATCTGTGATATGAGCTGTGCTGCCGACCGACTTTTGAGTTGGTGGGCCAGAAGGCGGCCCACCCTCTCACCGTGCTCGTATACAAAGCCTCAGGGTCTAAGCAAGGATTGTTCCACATCCTGCATTGATATAAGATTGTATTGCATTTGTAAACAAAGTCTCTCTTTGTATAGCTCGGGAGAGGGTGACATTGAATGCCTACGGTCCAGCTCCAGCATAGACCTCATAAGTCGTTCCTGCCTTGCTTTTCTAATTTTGTTGTGTGTTACAGTGTAAGATATAATTTCACCTCTAATTACCACTTTTAATGTTTCCCACAGGACGGAGGGTGATACAGAGTCTGATTTGTTTTCAAGCAAAAATTATCTATGACGGTAGACATCAGTTCACAAAAGTTCTCATCTGCTAGCAAAGTTGAGTCAAATCTCCAGATGGGGCGCTGAGTTTGATTAAGTGGGAACGCCAAGTCCAGTATTACTGGTGAATGATCAGACTCTACAATAGCAGAATATTCACTCTTCTTGACAAAGAGCAGCATAGTTTTGTCTATAAAAAACAATCAATCCTTGAATATGACTGTTGGACATGTGAAAAGAAAGAAAACTCCCTATTATCTGGAATCAAAAAGGTCCAAGGATCTATGCAGCCCACCTCCTTCATGAATACACCCAAAGCCTGAGCCATCTTTGATGGAGGTGTCAATCTAGAGCTGGATCGGTCTAGAGTCGGATCCATTACACAGCTTATGTCACCACCCAATATCAAATGGTGAGAATTCATACTTGGTAAAGCAGAGATTAACTTAGATATGAAAGTGGGGTCATACCAATTGGGAGCATACTTTATATGTAAGCAAGCATAACTTGAATATTATATAGGGAACCAGATACTATAACATATCGGCCCTGTGGGTCTGATATGGACTTGCTTAAAGTAAACTGTATGTTTTTATGCATTAATATTGCTGTCCCTCTTGCTTTTGTATTAAATTGTGAATGGTAAATTTGTCCCACCCAAGGCTTCTTAAGTTTTATTTGGTCTGCAGAAACTAAATGGGTTTCCTGTAGAAATGCTATTTCTGTTTTTAGTTTTTTAAGATGGGCAAAACTTTTAGCCCGTTTCACTGGTCCTGTCATGCCCTTTACATTCCAACTAGTAAAGCGAACTGCTGAGGCCCCCCCTCTTACACTGCTGTTACACACGTCAGCCATGACAATTCGATCTTATACCTGTACCAGCCCGGCCCAACAGCCCCACCAGACAGTACATGGTTACATTATCCACAATGTTCAAGCTTGTGGGAAAAAGGAAGTAGAAAAAACAATACAAATCAGCTGTATGAATGTAAAAAGCAGCACTGAACCCAAACCTTATTAGAACCCACCCCAACTGTGTCCTTTCTTCTCTAGATAAAGCCTACTGCTGTCCCTTAAACACCTCGTAGGTCTTCCGATAGGCCACACTCACTGTCCCAAACTGACTTTGGAAGGTTCCCGATAAACTTAGCGTGCAGGAGTTACGCACTTAGTACAATGAGTTAAAACAGTTCTAGCAACTATAAAACAGTGGGTAATAAAAGCTCCACGGGGCACTTGTACAATAACCAACACCGTTATGAATGTGTATTTTGGGCTAAAATTCACTAAATTATGAGAGCCAACAACAGACATTAGAATAGAACAAGGCAACAAACACTTAAACCTCTAACCTACTATTATACAATTAGATAAGTGGATGTATGTCCCTTATGAGAAAAACGGTGCATCTTCTCAAAGCAGAAATATTGATTAATCCAGTCATTCAATGCAGAGCATGCAGGTGCAACACATAACTCAGTAATTCCACTTCATTACCTCTTTCCCGAATTATTTTGCCCTCTTTTTCCGTCCTCTCCATCTTTGCTGTGTCCTGGGCACCCTGCCGCCCCCCAAAAAATAAAGTCCACCATCAGGTGTTTGTTTATTTTGCAACGCAGCAGTTGTAGAACGCTCGGGCTTCCTCCGGCATTTCATACAAGTGGGTTTCTCCTTTAAATGAAACTTTGAGATGGGCAGGGAAAAGAAGACGAAACGACACACCTTTCTGGTAGAGAGCTCCTTTGATGTCGTTGAATGCCGACCTTTTCTTTGCAAGAGCGATACTGAGATCTGGATATATTCTCAGGGTGGTTCCCTGAATCTTTACTTCATGCTGCCTGGACCATCTTAAAACGGCTTCCTTTTCCCGGTATCGATGGAAGGCAAGGCTGAACGGCCGCGGTGGTCATCCTGCTGCGGGCTTGGGTCCAGCTGTGCGGTGCGCGCGCTCCAGTTCCGGGGGAGAAGAAAATATGTCGTCCCCCATCCTTTAGCAACTTGGAGATAAACTTGGTTGGATCTTGGCCATCTTCACTGCCTTCAGGTATGTTAAGTATGCGTAGATTGGATCTGCGAGATCGATTTTCCAGGTTTTCCAGGCATTCCAGCAAGGTTGCATTTTGGGTCTGGTGAGTCTTAATGACAGTTTCAACTTCGCAAATGCGTTGAAATTTATCGCCTGCCAGGCTTTCCGTTGCTACAAGGCAGCCCTGAAAAGAGCCCACTTCGTCCCGCAGTCCGTCCACCGACGCTTGTAGAGGGCGAATCCACTCTTGAATTAATGTGGCCACATCCTCTTTAAAGTTGTTCCGTTGCTTAGATAGTTCTGTGACCAGTTGGGACATGGAAACAGGATCTCCGCATTTACTTTCGCCAGGTGGTTCAGTGTCGGCGGAGGCCGCGGCCATTAAGGCTACCTTGCTAGCTAGGCTAGTCATTCGCCTGGTTGAAATAGAAAGCTTTTGTTGTTTAGGATTATCGCTAGCCATTATAATGTCGCGAAGGTACAGGAACAATGCTTCTGTCAGTCCGGTGCTTGATAGAAGTGTATAACTCCGGTTTTAAGGTAATTTAAAGAAAGTTGGCCGGGAGCTCCTTCACCTTGCTTTCTCCTTCTACATCGCCATACCGCAAGTCTCGCTGCATTTTTTTGCCTCGCTATTGAAGTCTGTGGAAGCTGAGCATCCGCACTGTGTGTGTGTTAGCAATGTGACGCTGCGGGAATGAGAGAGAGGAAAGTTGCGTCGTTACCAGTGATAAGAAGCTGATTCAGAACAAAAGTTGAGCGCATTGTAGCGCAAATTTAGTCAATGACATGTACTTACAATAGTATTTTGATCACTTTTTTTTACATTTTAGGGGGAAGCTGGGCTGCCCTTGCAGTCTTTGAGCAATCGCCTCTGGTACAAATGTATAAAATAAAACATCAAAAAATAAAACGACAATGCAAAGATCACAGGTTGTTCTCTGGTGGCCTTGTTTATTTGATTGGTTAGTACAGGAGCAGCGGGGCTGCCTCAGTACTAATCTGTAACTGATAGAGTTTTATTGRATTTATTAAACTTCTTAAGGTGTTTCAAATAAAGTCTTGAGGTACGTGACAAATGTATTATTCACCATGGCGTGTCCACAGAGTGCAGCAGATAGAAACTGCTCTAAAGCAGAGCTGGTAAGACAAAACAAGTCTGTGTTGTTTTTATTATTCACATATTAAACCCCAGCAACAAGTGTTTTGATTGGTTTCTAAGCCTATGACGAACCTCGTAACTGATCTCTGATTTGTTGTATCATTGTGTGACTT
>NW_013952789.1:546650-549162 GCF_001266775.1 Austrofundulus limnaeus
AGCGAGGTTAAGTATCACTGAATTTCTCCTTTGCAAAGTGAAACAAAAAATCTTACTGGTCTCTGTTGTCAATTGTTTAAATGTTCGGCGGGGTTGTTGTGTTTCTCTGAGTTCTAGATTAAAAAATACCGAACAGTAACTAATGCTAGAAAGAATTTCAGGACTTAATCATCAGTGGTGTCCACTGGGTCAACAAGCGTTTCGGCCATTTCGGGTAAAGGTATAGAAATGACTGGTAAATGAATGGAAGGCAATGCAAAGTCCCCATGAAGACAGAAGAACAAAGATGTGTTTGTTAAAGATTTCTCTTGTAAATGAGACTACGTCTAAATAAAATTACTTTGTCTACGTAAATGTAAATAAATACAAATTACAGACTAGACATATACTTTGTAAATTACCTTTAAACAGAACCTAATCAAAACTTTCTGTGTATGTGCCTTTTATGTGCTTTTCATTTTTTTAAATTGAGTTTTACGTGCTCTACTCAGAAACCTCACGCAATCTCTCAAGTGACCAGTGAGTTGTGCAGCCACGTTTGCACACTCAAAGGTTTTGAAAATCATGGCTTATTTTTCTGTGCATCGCTTACAGACTGAAACAAATATTACAAATCTTCTGATCTTTATTGCAAAAATCCAGCAGATTAAATTCTAAATATGGGAGCAGCTGCTATGGTAGGTACAACATGAGCCTTTGAGTTTAAAGTTATTCATTTATTTTTTGTTTGTTTTGCTTTAAACTTTCCTTAATTCAAACGATTATTTAAACGTTTACTCTAGAAAGCTAAAACTGAACTAAGAGTGTGCCTGTCTTTGTAAAAAAAAAAAGAGAGAGAAAAAACTCATGCAGTTGGAAGAAAACAGTTCTGAGAATACTACATAAATAAATTAGGTTAATACTCATGAGAATCTTTGCAGACCAGTGCCAGATTCAGGAAAATGTACCAAATAAAGAAAATGAATCCAACAGGTTGAGCAGGTTCCATCAAGAGGCCAGCAGCGGCAGCAGCAGTCATTAACAGAAGATAATAAGCACAAGGTCAGGAGATTTTAGAATTATCTCCCCTTCTCCCCACTGTTCTGTCAGCCTCCTATGAAGTTGTGTTCAAGTGTGGGCTCACATTAATCAGCGCTTTAATTGCCACTTGCCCCTAGTGTGTGGGGAATAAGGCCAATTTCCCAGATTTTCTCCTCCAGGAGGATGATGCCGACAGGTTCTTGGAAACAGAGATGTGGATCAGGGTTTTTAATGGTTTTAGACTCTATGAGCTTAAAATAAATAGTTTATTTGTCAAATATAGACTGATTGATGATTGAAGTTCATTTCAAAAGAAAGTTCTTAAATTAGATCTTCTGAGCATTTTAAACATTCACTCCTAAACAGAGTTTATCTATAGTCTAACATTTGCTGTTAATTTTTATTTATAATACTGTACAGTGCTTGGGTTATATGGTGGTTTAAAGTGATTTATAAAAAATACGAAGGTATGGTTTGTACTCTTAACAACAAACTGAAAACTGAAAGATTCAAACAAGATGGCAGTTATTTGCATTTTTGCATTTGTTTTGAGAGTTGCATACACTGAAATTTTTTTAGGGGTCCAAGCCCGCAGAGCAGGGGAACCCAGCGGCAAAACAGTAGTGTTTTCATGTCTCCAGCAGAGCATGGAACCCTGCACATTAAAATTTTGAGTGTCAAAATATGCATTGTCAAAATATGTTACCTCTTATGGCAGGGGTGCTCAACCAGTCGATCGCGATCGACCGGTAGCTCGTCAGCTGGTTCCCGGTAGCTCACGGAGCGCAACCTTCCTCTAACAGCTGAGAGTCGGCTCGTCAGCTGAGAGCAACAGTTGCACTCCGGCACGGGACTCATGCTCGTTTGCTGAGCTTTCCGGCAGAAGAGGTGGAGGTGTGAGGCGGGAGGAGTTTACATTCCAGCCTTGAACACGCTCCCTCCGCCCTCCCCAGCTCAGCTGACGAGCCGGCTCATCAGCTCCGCTCACAGACGTAGTCTCGTGAGTTTTGGGTGCAGTGAAACAACACTCCAAACACGGTCTCGCGAGACTTTAGGGTCACGTGTTCGCAACAAAGCAGCGAGGCGGGAAAAAAATGAACGAAAGGAACTAACAAGCAAATAAAAACTTACTATTTTCACCTGGAGTGGTAAGAGGATTCGTATGTAATTCGAGCGCTGCCTTGGCTTGTCCAAAAAGGATAACGTGGGAACTGCATTTCTTTCAAAACAATGCACAAACGCTATGAGATGGATTCCCCCTCCTAAGCTAAGGTAAGGCTGCTGATGCAGCCCCGTACCTGCCTCAAAAAGGACCAGAATGTTCTTTGCACCATTTTCTCTTTCCTCGCTGTTGGACTGAACAAGTGTCCTCTAATACATACACTCACCGGCCACTTTATTAGGTACACCACACTAGTAACGGGTTGGACCCCCTTTTGCCTTCAGAACTGCCTCAATTCTTCGTGGCATAGATTCAACAAGGTGCTGGAAG
>NW_013952789.1:550112-552147 GCF_001266775.1 Austrofundulus limnaeus
CCCCCGCCCCGCATAACAAATGTGGACTTAAAATGTGAATTTTTATAACTGTTATAACTGAGAACTGGTCCATCCGATCCTCATAGTCCCAAACCTCCCACATTCAGTCTACAAAGGTTCTGACATTTTGGTGAGACTGGGTGTCCAAGTGGACACCATTAATAATGTGCTGTGGTCCCTGACAACAACCCCAAAATAACTTCCTGTCCTAGACATAGTTAACCTAAAAGCTGGACAGACCATCCCTGAGGTCTGCCAAGTTGCTTACAGCCAACATACCACAGTCCCTCCTCAAGCAACAAACATTTTGTTGTGAATCCACATCCTAGCTTGTCAAGCTATTAGCCACAAAAAGGCTTTCTTTCAACCTAGGACTCTCCTTTGACGCCACAACCCTAGTGAGCTTTGACTCCAGGACTACATCTCTTGCTGTGTGCAACACAAACACAGAAGAGATACTGATCCCTAAAAACATGCCACTAGGATGGCTAATCATCATCGATTTTCATGACTTTGAACTGAACGTTCTAGAAACATTCCTGAGAATTTAAAACCAGCTCACCACACTGAGCTGGTCTTGTTCACAAAACCCACACAGGCCATAGCTATCACCACCCCAGTCTGCCACTCCACAGGAGTTGCCCCAGTCCTCCATGCAAACTTGAAGAGATGTGTCAACCATGACAGCTCCACAACATCCAGAGACTTCAGCATCTCGGGATAAATGTCATCCACCCCTGGCGCTCGGCCACCGACGAGCTTTTTGACTACTTCAGTAACTTCTGCCATTGTAGTGAACTTGCCTTTCGACACTGTCTCTTCAAAGGTGGACATAGAAAGTGGGATGAGGAGAGTGTTTTTCGCACCATTCAACAATATCCTCAGTTCACATCAGAAGTCACTCCCAAACTAATTACAACCTTGGAGAGGAACATTTTCCTTTTCTGAATCGCTTAACAGTTTGCCAGAACATCCTCGAGGCCAACTGAAAGTCCTTCTCCATGGCCTCCCCAGATCTCTCCCAGGCCTCCTTATTCAGCCTGATGGCCTCCATCAACCTTGGTGTACACCAGTGGGTCCTTTGGTTGCCACAGGCACAAATGACTTCAGGCCACAGCTCTCAGAAGCCGCTTCTGCAATGGAAAAGCAGAAAATGGCCCGTTTGGATTCCGTGTCCCTTACTTCCCCCAGGACACGTGAAAAATAGTTGAAGATTGTATGGACAGCGACCCAACCAGACATTCCCAGTTCACCCTCACTGTGTGTTTGGGTTTACCAGGTCTGTCCAGCAGCCTTCCCCGGCACTGGATCCAGGCAGACCTGTGATCAGTTGACAGCTCTGCCCGTCTCTTCACCTGAGTGTCCAAGACATAGGGCCACAGGTCAGATGACACAATTACAAAATCCATCATCATGAGCCCAACTATGTAAATCTAGCTGGTAATACTTAACCTCATGCACAAGCTTCAACCTTCAGCTCCTCACCCACAAGTGAGGTTATGTTACATGTCTAGAGCTAGTCTATGCCTCCAGGATTCAGCACAGCCAGGGACCCTCACTCATCTAATGCCCAGCATGCATTACACAAGACATTGATAGTCCTCCCTGCAGGAGGTGGCCTCCTGTTTTCCTTTCAGGTTTGAGCCCCAGGAACTAAGGCTACGTTCACACTGCAGGTAAATCCGACCCAAATCCAATATTTTTGACCCATCTGACTCATATCCGATTTTTTTATGACAGTCTGAACGAGACAAATCCGATTTTTTTATGACAGTCTGAACGAGACAAATCCGATTTTTTCAAATCTGACCCAGGCCGTTTCAGTACCGTATTTTTCTGACTATTAGCCACAACTTTTTTCCTGAACTTTGAACCATGTGGCTTATAGTCCGGTGCGGCTTATACATGAATTTTTCTTCAGCCACCAGGGGGCTCTTATGCTCCATTTGCTTCAACCACTCACTTCAAAAAAAAAAAGGAAAGGAAAAAAAAGAAAAAAGCGATCCTTCCAGAGCCGACTGTTGTACCAGGAAGC
>NW_013952789.1:556268-558208 GCF_001266775.1 Austrofundulus limnaeus
CGATTTGATGTGCAAAATGTAGCATCCATGCTAGCTCTGTAAACAAACAAGCCGGCTGATGAGACATCATGTCTTTTACTGCGCATGTGTGTAACATCAATGCTATGTAGCGTTCACACAGGGGTCTGATGCAGGTCACATTTAAAATATAATGTGAACTTTCACACAAAAAGATCGGATTTTTCAAAAAAATCGGAACTGAGCATTAAGACCTGCAGTGTGAACGTAGCCCAAGGCTCGACCACCAGGCGCATTTCTGGGCAGTGTTTCCTGATGTGATTGCTATTCCATTTCATCAAGGGGTTTTGAATCACTGTTAGCTTGACCTACCCCCTGAGGCCTGTTTTCTATGGGAGGCCCTACCAGGGAGGGGCTAATGCTGTAGACAGCATAACTTCCAGGTTTGCAGAGGTACTCAAACCGCTCCGCCATGTAAAAGTGTAAATTCTGCGAAGAGGTGATACATCGCTCAAGAGAAAAATATTATCTCTATCTATCCTGCATTATTGTATATATGACTAGTTATGTGTGTGATGTCTGCCACAGTGGGAATGGTCTGAAAGGGCAGAGAAAGAAATTATAATGATTTAATTCCCTGTGTCTTCTACTGACTAACACTCTATGAGACAAACATTTTTTTAAAGATGTAATCACAGATTTTCTGTTTCATTTCTAGTTGAAGTATAAACCAGCAATTTTTGTAGTTAAGATAACTTTTGTTTTTTATTTAAGTTTAGTATATTAAAATTATGAATTCCTACATTAGAATGCCCACATTAGTCTTGCAATTATATCTAAGCATAACTTAGCATCTTATATATGACTTGGCATTTCTTAATTATATGTATTAATCATAATTTATCAGTACTTACATCTCACACTAATTACTAAGATAATAACTGTTCAATCACAGCACTGTTACCAACTTTTAGATTTAGATCAAAACTGGTTGAAGACCTGTTTTACATGTTTATGGTTGTATATTTTTCTTTTTATCTAAAGCAGTGGTTCTCAATTGTGGTCCTCAAGGACCATTATCCTGCATGTTTTAGATGTTTTCCAGCTTTGGCACATGCGATTTAAATGAGGGCGTTATTGACAGGATTCTGCAGAACTTAAAGACCTGCTGAAGAGCAAGGAATGACTAAATCATGCAGGATAGTGGTTCTCAAGGACCACAATTGAGAGCCACTGATCTACAGGTAGTATAGGAGCCAGAGAACATACACCCTAGTTCATTTTTGTGGCAGAACAAGCTCTCCTGATTCTAGCTCACAGCTTCACACAGTTCGTTGTTGTGCATCCATGAAATCAGATGACTCATTAGTGCAACAAGGGTGACCTTTTCATGAGGCCACTGACATGCAGAAGGTCACTGTGGTTAAATGGCATCCCCCTAAGTGATTGTCAATCAAGTGCCTGCCACTGTGTCTCCTGTCATTTTGGAGCAAATACAATGCGAGGACACTTGTATAAATTAGCCTTCCGCAGCTTGTGTACAGTTGTTTAAACAGCTTCCAAGAAACGTCTTTGAAATGTATAAATCTTAATGGCTGGCACTGGGTTCAAACTGAAGCAGATTTGTTTTCAAACTACCTGTAAAGACAGCAGTTACAGGAAAAATGACAGACGGCCAACAGCTCAATCATCCACCACTCTGTGAGGTATCTAGGTCTGACATTAATTCAGCCCCACTTCAGAGCTCATCAGAAGTGAAAGTGTGAGATTAGAAACTGGGCTTTCTTCCCCTCATTTTTCCTGCTGTAGCTTAGCCTCACCAGCTTCATTCCCTGATAAGTGACTAACACCACTCGAGGTGAGTGTGTGGGAAATCAGTTTAGAAATGACTGTTTTAGGGAGGAAGAGTGGTGCACACTAATACAAAATAGGTGTGTGTGTGTGTGTGTGTGTGTGTGTGTGTGTGTGTGTGTGTGTGTGTG
>NW_013952789.1:559208-561398 GCF_001266775.1 Austrofundulus limnaeus
GGCTATAAAGTCTAAAAAACATGAATGGAAGTCAATGGAAGGTCCCCACAGGGTCGAGAAACAAACGTGTGTGTGTATACATATACACTTATACATGCATATATTTTTCACTTCATGTAAGTACATTTGTAACTGTGCATATTAGCAGTTTTTGCACCACTGATTACTTTTTTGTACAAATGAGTATTGGTGAGAGAGAGCTGAGTGAGTTTGGAAGCGCATCTCCTGACTCTTGAAGGCTCTGTTTGGGTGGAGTATGCAGAGAACTTTTTAATGAATGAACATCCTTTGAGACTGGTGATTCCATAATTTTTTGCCAGGGGTTGTATATCTTTTGTTTTATATGATTGTTGAATGAAATTAACATAATTATTAATTTATTGTAAATATATTACAGATAATTTGGGAAACAGATACAGTTAGGCTTGCTGTTTATTTATTAGTTGCTATGGCGACTGTGAGCCGACGCCCTGTTCGGTCGCCATTTTTGATCCTCCATGTTGTCACACATGCTAACATTGGATGGGAAAGGCAGGACTCAGTTGAGGGTTATCCAAGTCTATGACATTTCTGAAAACATCCTTATTAATAAAGCAAAACAAACTGATTTTAAAAAGAAAAAAATTGTATAGGTCTTCTGCATGGGTTCTTCTCTAATGAAACGTTTCGTCTCTCCTCCAAGAGACTTCTTCAGTCTGAGAGTTTCAGGCAAAATTCAGGCTTTTAAGCCCTTCCTCCATGTGACTGAAACTCACATCACATGGCTATCGTTGACACTGAAGCAAATAAGCATTAGCCACGCTTACCCAATGGCTGTTATCAGAAGCAAAAGGAGGGAGACGTCATGACGCATGCAGTATCCGACTAACAGATGGAGATGTGCTTAAATACAGCAGCTGAAATTGACGACTTAAAAGAGACAGTGTATCATTTACAGTATGCTACTACACATTGATGGGTAATGAGAGCAGTCTTGTATTGAATTCTGTAGGTGACAGGAAGCCAGTGGAGGTTATGGAGAATGTGTGTAATGTGTTCCAATTTACGAGCTCTCATTAAAATCCTGGCAGCACTGTTTTGAATGTATTGAAGCTTCCGAAGGTTTTTGCCGGGGGAACCGATAGAGCGTTACAATAGTTGAGTCTGGAGGAGACAAAGGCATGGACAAGTTTCTCTGCATCAGCAAAATGAGAGACGGGCGAAGTTTGAAGATATTATGGAGATGGAAAAAAACAGGTTTTAAACAGATGCTTGGTGTGATTTTTAAATGTAAGATGAGAGTCCATTCTCACCCCAAGGTTAATAACATAGGTGGAGAGGGGGATGCCTTGACCAGAGAAGGAAATAGCTGTTATAGTTGAAGTTTGAACCTGATGAGGGGTGCCAATCAGTATGGCCTCGGTTTTGGAGCAGTTTAATTGAAGAAAATTCTGGCTCATCCATGCCCTTATCTCCTCCAGGCAGGTAGTGAGGGCAGTGAGTGAAGATGGAGATGACAGTGATGATGATTATGCTCCATTCCTGATGTACAGCTGTGTATCATCAGCATAACAGTGATGAGAAATGTTGTGATGACTAATGATTTGACCTAAAGGAAGCATGTAAAGGGAAAATAGCAGGGGTCCAAGAACTGACCCTTGAGGGACCCCACAGGTGAGACAGACAGTCTGGGACTTGGCATTGCCAAGGCTAACATATTCCAGCCTATTGGAGAGGAATGATTTAAACCAGTCCAGGGGTCTCATTTATAAAGGATTGCGTGGAAACCATACTAAAAGTGAACGTATGGCCAAAAGGCGGAAATGACATACGCCAAAAAAAATTTCAGATTTATAAAACCGTGCATTCATATGTTTCTGCACACCTTTCATTTATAAATCACAGCCGCACGTCAGAGTTTGCGCACGAGGTCCCGCCTCAGGTTCTGCCCTCTGTACGCCCACATTCAACCATAAACAGTCAATGCAAAGTACCTCATGAATGTTAAGATGTGTTTAAATCAGTCAGCTGATCAATGCCAATGTGTGACGCACACAAAATGTGCAGTCACATTTATTTGTGTTATGTTTTTTTGTATAATAAGTGTTTACAGTTTTGGTGACACTTAAGTTGAAAGACAAAATAGGGAATGTTTTTTAGTGTTTATTATTAATGACTGGTTGATTTCGAGGTGGGTGTAATCATGGAGTG
>NW_013952789.1:562398-566235 GCF_001266775.1 Austrofundulus limnaeus
TGAACCTGTGAACCAACAGCTGTGCTGAAGTGCGATATAACTCAAGGAAAGGGGTCAAAGCAGAGACTGCAGGACCAAGGCCTAAAGTTATTAAAAGCAATGGAGGACARCGAACGCAAGAAGCTGGTGTGGAAGGTGAAAAAGGAACTGTTTCGCCTCACAGCTGATGAACTATCCGTATTGATAGGTGAGATCACAAAAACACCAGATCTTGATCCAGCTCAAATAGACCAAACTGATGAAGAGAGCTGCATTGATTTTATAGTGTCGTACTTAAATAGTAAAAGCTTACTGGAGTCAGAAGATCAAGGCGTGTCATCACTGCTGTATCTCAATGACAAAATTGAGGAAATCAAAGAGGATCACTGCTCTGTTATAAGAAATGATGAAGCCATTAATCAGGCACCTATTGATGAAAACTCTGCACAGTCTAATGATGATCAAGGTGATGGTAATCAAACTCCCCAAGCAGACAGCATTGAGTCACAATTGGCCAAGTTTCTCACCTTAACCAAAAATCTCAAAATGACTGACACATCTCCAAATCACAAACAAGCCTCTGCAGGTAAAGATAAGCAGTCTCACAGCAAGTACTCACCCCACCCTGCTGAAAGCATGATAGCTCTKAAAGATCTGCCATTACTTCAGAGGAAGGAGTTCAAGATTCAGGGTGGGCAGATTGGTGATAATGCYTCTGACATAAGTTTCAGCAGCATCAGCAAGCAAATTGACCGAGGACTGAAAGAAAACCACACAGAAAGTGAAGTGGTTCAGGCAGTCCTTCGCATCATCAAACCTGGCATCTTCAAAGAAATGCTCACAAGCAAGGATGAAATGTCCATCACAGAGCTGAAGAGCTTCTTACAGTCCCATCTTGGAGAAAAAAGCGCAACTGAGTTATTTCAAGGACTCATAACAGCAAAACAGAATGAAAATGAGACTCCCCAACAGTTTCTATATCGAATGATGGGGCTCAAGCAAAAGTTAATATTCACGTCAAAACAACCAGATGATGATATCAGATATGAAACCCAAACTGTCCAAAATGTGTTCCTGCACACTATATACCAAGGGTTAAGTGAGAAACATGAGGACATAAGAAGAGAACTGAAACCTTACCTTTCTAATCCAGCAGTGACTGATGACATGCTCCTAAAGCARATGACCAAAACCACAAATGAAGAGAGTGAACGCAAAAGGCGTTTAGGCCGTGCCACCCGCCCCAAAACTGCCTTTGCTCACAGTAATGAAGTTGAGTCTAATGCTGTTACAAAAGCAAAGCCTAGCCCAGATTCTAAGGCCAAGGATGAGCTTATTCGACAACTCGGTGCTCAAGTCCAAACCCTGACAGAAGCAGTGAACTCTCTCCAGGCCCAGGCTAGAGAGCCACAAAAGCTGAAACCAAGCGAGTCAAGTTCATCTTTTACACACTACTGTTCTGATAAGTTCCAAAAGCCACAAAAAAAAGAACAAATATGGTTGTCCTGACTGTGTTGCCCACCTTAGGACCAACTGTAGTCACTGTTTTGCTTGTGGAGAGGAAGGACACCGAGCAGTAGGATGTTTAAAAAGAACTAGAGGCTTCAAACAGAGGACACAGACAAAACAACTTAGTGAAAAAGACTCTCATCCTGTTAATGATGCTGCTTGCCATTCTGCTGATGTAACATCTGCATCACAAAGAGTAGCAAAGATCTTAGGACAGAAATGCCTCCTCAAGTGCAATCTAAATGGTTATGCAGTGACTGTGCTTCTGGACACCGGTGCTCAGGTCAGCATTGTTGATCGTGCTTGGAGAAAAGTCTATGCCCCACATCAAGAGGTACGCCCTCTCAGTGAACTACTGGGAGACAAGCCCCTCAAGGTGACTGCAGTTAATGGTGAGTCGGTTCCTTATGATGGCTGGATTGAACTGTTATTCAACCTACCTGACAATGACAACCCAGACCTCACCATCAGAGTCCCATTTCTTGTCAGCAGAGTCGGTCTCCCACGTCCCATTTTAGGCTTCAATGTCATACAAGAGCTTATTCTGGGGCAAGGAGAAGAAGCAGATTTGGTCTCAGTTCTCTCTAAGCTACTCAAAGATGCCATGCAGATTCAAGCTGAACAGGCTGAAACCATTGTGAACTTTATCCAGACTTATGAACCCAGATTTGAACAGACTCGAGTTAAAGTTGGACGACAAGGCACTGTTATCCATTCTGGACAAGTCACTCACCTGAGATGCCACCTGTCAACTAATTTCAATGCACCGGTTGCCTTGTTTGAAGTTGCTGACCCTGATGTAAAACTGCAGGCACTCGATATTGGAGATGGGCTAGTTGAAGTTCATGAAGGCAAACGGCCATATATTGAGATCCCTATTGGTAATCACACAGATAGTGACATTACTTTAGATCATTTAACATTACTAGGGAGCATTCAGTCTATTGACAAGATCATAGAGACAGCCAGTCCAACAGCAAATGACTCTGATTGTATTGTAACAGAACACGCACCTAGTGAGTCCAAATCCCAGCTGTGGCACCCACCTGTTGATGTGAGTCATTTAAGTGATGAACAACAAGCTGTAGTAAAACAAATGCTGTACGAAGAGTCAAGTGCATTCTCCTGTGACGAGAACGATATTGGATGTATCCCTAGCCTCCAGATGAACATTACACTGAAGGACGACATTCCGGTTCAACGAACATATTCTGCAATCCCTAAACCACTCTACAGGGAAGTTAAAGAGTATATTCAAGACCTTCTTGCTAAACAGTGGATAATCAAGTCCCGGTCCCCATATGCTGCTCCTGTGGTTTGTGTGCGAAAGAAAGATGGCACCCTTCGTCTTTGCATAGATTATAGGCTCCTGAACCAGAAGACAGTGCCAGATCGACATCCTCTACCCCGCATTCAAGATCTGATTGATACACTGGGGGGGTACAGTTGGTTTTCTATCCTGGATCAGGGGAAGGCCTATCATCAGGGCTATGTGGCAGAGGGATCACGACACATGACAGCATTTATCACTCCATGGGGCTTGTACGAGTGGGTGCGCATCCCTTTTGGGCTTTCCAACGCGCCCGCCGCTTTTCAGAGGAGCATGGAGGAGATGCTGGGTTCCCTGAGGGATGAGTGCTGCATCCCGTATTTGGATGACATCCTGTGTTACGCTAAAACATTCGAAGAACATGTGGAGGGACTTCGACGTGTTCTGCAAATGCTCCAACGACACGGTGTGAAGCTCAGGCCAACTAAATGTGAGCTCTTTAAAAAGGAAGTTCGCTACGTGGGACGTCTCGTCTCGGCAGAGGGAGTTCGTGTTGACCCCAAAGACATTGAAGCTATTCAAGCCCTAAAAGAAAAGACCCCGAACACCGTTGGAGAGGTTCGTAAACTGCTTGGATTTCTCAGCTACTACCGTACATACATACAAGATTTTTCAAAAATTGCAAGACCAATGTATGAACTGTTAGTAGCCAAAAACACCTGTAGTGACAATTTGCCCCATCGGTCAAAGAAAATGTCAAAGTCACAACGCATGCAGGTGCCTTCAAAAACACCAATACACTGGACAGAAGAACACCAGAGGGCACTGAATCAACTCATCACAGCCCTGTCAAGCCCACCAGTGCTCGCCTATCCAGACTTCAGCCTTCCCTTTGTCCTACATACTGACGCCTCAGAGCAGGGGCTTGGTGCCGTCCTGTACCAGCGTCAAGAAGGGAAGCTGAGGGTCATCGCCTATGGGTCAAGAACACTGACACCAGCTGAGCGTCGATACCACTTCCACTCAGGTAAATTAGAATTTTTGGCTTTAAAGTGGTCCATATGTGAAAAATTCAGAGA
>NW_013952790.1:0-476 GCF_001266775.1 Austrofundulus limnaeus
AGTGTACGCAGGTCAGGACTTGAGGCCAAATCGTCTTTAGTATTATTGTCAGGGTCAGTCAAGTACAGTATGATGGATTTAATAGCCGGGTCCAGCATCTGTAGCTGGACAATGCCGGGGTCAGACAGCATCGGTTGCACCGAGACTGTGTTGTCAGCCTGGTCGGCTGCAGCTTGAGCCCGTGTAACCGCTGTTACTTCAACATTAGGCTGTGCTGACTGAACTTTGACCAGCCATGATGGGTCGAAGGACCACTGAGAGCCGTCTACGGCACCACTCTTGGCTAAAGAGTCCACAAGGTCATTGCAAATTTTCTCTGGGCCCGGGAAACGTGAGTGTCCTGGGACTTTCTTCCAATAAACCTGGAGGTCATGTCATGTGAGGTCACCAAGTGATCACATGCCATGAAAAGTTCTTTGTGCTTGACTGGCTTCCTGTTACTGGTTGCACAGGAATGGTCCAAAAACCAGACGCAA
>NW_013952790.1:1334-1639 GCF_001266775.1 Austrofundulus limnaeus
AATGTGGGTGGAGCGTTGGGCGGGGTTGGAGCTTATCTCTTTCTTCATCAGTGTTCAGGGCGTCGGCTTGTGCGACCACCTGTTCAATTTGTGAACGAATGGGGGAGGAGTCTTGCTCTGTGGGGAACTCAGTCGAGTCCCCCCCTGTGTAGTCTGATCTGCTCACAGGTAAGACACTGTAGGCCTGAGGCCCTACGCTGTCCTCCTCACCAAATTCGACCATCAGATCATGGCCGAGTGACTGGTCGGTGACTGAGAACAGCGCGATGGCCTGTGTTGGCTTTGTGAACAAGACTAACTCAGTG
>NW_013952790.1:4207-5795 GCF_001266775.1 Austrofundulus limnaeus
TGTGTTCAGCAGATGGGTACCCGGGCGGTCCACTGGTATGGGGCGAGTACTCTCTGACCAGAACTTCACAGAGTAAATCATAATTATTTTTTACAATGAAAGTCGTTACTTGTCTGCTTGATGTGAGCCGTATTAAATAAAGCTTGTTATCAACTGTAGCGTCTGGATAACTTCTCAGATAAAAGTCGATGTCATCCAGATAAGCACGGGTTTCAAAGGATCCTGTTGGACCAGGATCAAATCTGTTAGCAAAATTTCTGGCAATTTTGTCAAGTTCTCGGTCAGTGGGACGACGTGAGTCAGCAAATTTATTTTGGCTGTGATCATGTGGAGGCCTTGGGCCATTTCCCCGATCGTGATTACCTCGGTGCCCCCTTGTGGGCTTGTGAGAGTCATCCCCCCTGCCATCAGAGTGAGGAGGTGAAGGGTCACCAGGCCCGGATGGAGGTGATCCACTGCGGCCCTCAGTGTCTGAACCAGAACACTCTCCGCTCTCCCCCTCTTCAGTAATTTGGAAGTTGATATGTGATCTACGCTTTTGTGAACGCGTGCTTGTAGCTCTCTGCAGCTCAGTTTCGTTTTTCAAGCTCTTGAACTTGCTCCTTGTGAAGATGTGTGCAACTGGTGTGATAATTTTGAAGTTTATCAAASYTCTCAGTTATTTGAGACAACTCTGAATTTTTATTTTCAAGTTTTTTCTTCACTTCTTTGTGGGCAGTTTTCTCTGAAGCTAACTTAGCCTCAGCTGTTTGTAGATTAGCCTCAGCTGTTTGTAGATTCAGCTGTGTGAGATCACATACTGCTTTTAGATTCTTAGCGTTTGCTTCAGCAGCTTTGCAGTCTGCAGTGATTGTCTCCAAATCTCGTTTAAGAGAATTATTTTCCTGAACCAAAGCGTCATCTTTAGCTTTTTCAAGTTCATTTCGAAGAAGTTTAATTTCATGATCCGTTATTTGGACAGTCTCGCCAAGTTTGGATTCCAAAACTTCTTTTTCTTTCTCTGCAGTACCCAGTCGCTGTTTAAGAAGCTCATTTTCTTGTTTTAATTTAGCAATTTCTTCTGACTCAAGTTGTTTATGTTGTTTTGACGCACTGAGTTGAGCCATTAGTTCATTTACCAGCTGACTTTCCACTTCTAATCTGGCTTTTAAAAACACAGCAATGTGAGCCAAACGTTTGGTCTACGAAGTAGCCTTTTCACCAATATTAGCTTTATCAGCTAAATCTTCCAACTGTTGATTTATTTCCATGCAAGTCATTTTAGCAATTTCTTCTCGCCAGTCTCCTATAAGCGGGTATGTTAGGAGTTCTAAAGCTCTGCTTATATTGTCTACAGATTGATCAGGATGTTCCTCTTGAACATCCATTTTCTCTGTTTTTGAGGCCATGGCTGAGAGTGTTTTATTTCTTAAAGAATAGTGCTTAATTTCTTTAAATTAAGGCAGAACCTCGGCGCAGAGCCTCTCCAGCAGAAACCTACTGTCCGCGCGGCGGCGGGACACAGAACCACAGAACCGGACCTCAGCGGGTCCAAAATGCACATTTGCCAGGATAAACAGATTTTTAACAGGACCAAAGCCTGCAGTAC
>NW_013952790.1:6350-7661 GCF_001266775.1 Austrofundulus limnaeus
ATAAGTTTAACCCCAAGAATTTTTGCAGAAAACAACAGCTTTTTATTTTCTTAACTTTAATCTTAATTAAAGAAATTTTTCTGACCAAAAAAAATGCTACTTTTCGCCTAATTTTCGCTAAATTCTCCGTTTTTATGAGCAAATAGACCAATATCACCTTTTAAGAGTGTAATTACAGCGAAAAACCAGCAGATGGCGACTATGTCACACAAAACACAGCTTTGAAAAGAACCAGTGACGTTTCACCCCCTCCCAGTGGAGAATTCATGTTCAGGTTACGTATGACGTCACTGACGTTGTGCTTCTGACACAAAATGGTGGTTTCACTCTGACACAGAATAAGCAGCTTCTCACCTACGGAACTTAAAACTCCGTTTTACGCTTCCCAGCGCAAGTTTATTTAGCTTCACGCACCCCAGAGCAGGGCGGACGATTTATAAGCTAAAATCCGTGACTCACGGAATACAGGGCAAGACTTACTGCGCGCGGCAGTTTCACGACTGAATAAACAGCTAGCTTCCCTGATTAGCGCTTAGCAGCGCTGTGGTCAGACTGACTTTGTCTGAATTAACGCCTCGGCACAAACAGTTAAGTTTCTTAGCCTCCAACGGCCCAAAAAACTCCTTCACGTTGCGTTTATTTCTATAAACTGTGATGACAGCTTCCAAGTAGCGACCTTAGAGTGTGTCGCGGAGTTCAAACTGGTTACCTTTATGAGTATGCGTAATTACGCACGTAAACCAGACCAGATTTATGGTTCTAACCTACGACGGTATGAACACACTGGATTTACAAAGGATCCTTTTTACTCATTCATCCACAGATATGAGTACAATGCATGCAATCAGTCGCTTCCTCAAGCGAAAGCACGGTTGCTGCTTCTTAGAGTCTGACTGCGCAGACCTCTCCAGCAGGAACCTACTGTCTCGCGCGGCGGCGAGACAGAACCACAGAACCGAACCTCAGCGGGTCCAAAACGCACATTTGCCAGGATAAACAGATTTTAACAGAACCCAAAGTCTGCAGTACTTGGAACTGTATTCTGAACACACAAGCAAAGCCGTATCTTAAAAAACCCTTCATGCCAATGTGGGAAAAATTAATGATTATTTTTTTTCTTTTTACATTCATGAACAGAATTAATATTTCATCACTCCAAGATTAGCATAATGCCCGCATTCTCCACCATTATATGTAAGAGACCACCCTATGAAATTAGGACCAGCCCAATCTCACAAAATAATCCCTCAAGATCTTTGCATTATGAAACCCCAGACAATGATGAAAAACCACCCTGATCATGAATGAGAA
>NW_013952790.1:9291-10881 GCF_001266775.1 Austrofundulus limnaeus
CTATTCACTTAAAGAAAAATAGAAACAAACTTTAAAATGACTTTCTTCTTRTAAGTGTAAAAGCAAAATCAAAGATAAAAATAGAAATGTTTATTTCACCAGGGTTACCCCTACAGCTTTCTAAAATTAAAACGCAGTACCGCTAACAGGGCTCTAAACTAACTTTTTGCACTGGTTGCACTGGTGTGCCTAACGTTTTTTCTTAGGTGCACCCAAATTTTCAACCACGTCGCATTTAACATCAGAGTTTTACAGGTTATTTTTAAAATCACTGTTTATCAAGGCAACATTAACTCAAATAATTAGTTAACAATCTAGTAAACAAAGTTCTTTATTTGAACCAGAATTGTAGACATTTAACTTACTGAAAAGTATTTAAAGTGATTCTATAAAATTCTAATTTCAAATGTTTAATGGCTGAATGAAGGGCTGAATGTTGAATCTTATTCTTATATTATTTCACTTAAATATCTAATATGTCTAGTTCTATCTTCCTGAGACCAAGAAGAACCAATTTCAGAGACTTGGAATATAACTGTGGTGAAGTTGATTAAGTGCAAAAGCGGCCTGCCATACCCGTGAGCTTCCTTATGCTGCTGAAATGATCTGCTCACAGAGTAGACCCCGACTGTTAAATTAACTACATGGACGAGCGAGCAACCGTCCACATCTTGTTTTCATCTCCAGCTAACAAGAAAGAACTGTTTTTCAGACTCCGATCTGAGTGAAAAAAAAAACTACGGTTGTTTCGCTATGCGTGCGTGTGTGTGTACACAGATTTTTGCTTCATTGTGGGTACAGTTATTGACCATTTCCCTGGTACACACAGCCTGGTGAGGTTAGGGTTTGGGTCAGAGCACAGTGTTATTAGGAGAGATGAGACTGTCGGCGGGCGACCATTGATACTGCTGGATTATTTTTATGGAACATAGAAATTTATAGTTTCAGTGGGCGACGGCTCCCCCACACCCTCGAACAATTGGTCACACCAGTGCAACCGGACATTTTTTTAATCACACTATTAGGAAATCTGGTCGCATTTGCGACCCAATTGGTCGCACTCTAGAGCCCTGGCTAATAACTATTTATCTACCATTGTTCGTCACCTTGAACAGCAGAAGGTATGGCTTATCATTTAAAACGGGCAGAGCATCATCTGGTATCATAGTAAAGATAATTCCCTAAAGACTTAATTATTTTCTTGAACAGCAGAGAGGGCTTGCTGTCAGTGACCAACACCATAAGGAAACACAGTATTGAAACACCGCCCTCTCTGGCGTATGATAAAATAACACAGAGCTATGTAGGACTGGAGTGATGAGGGCAGAGGATGAGGTTTGAGTGATAACACGGGCGGCTGAGTTCTGAACCATCTGTAGTTTGTGAAGGGATTTATTGGGGAGGCCAAACAGTAGGGAGTTGCAGTAGTCGATCCTGGATGTTACTAGGCTGTGCACAAGGATGGCGGTGCAGCGGGGCGTGAGTGAAGGACAGAGACTGTTAATGTTGCAGAGATGAAAGTACCGTATTTTTCGGACTATAAGCCGCGACTTTTTTCCTGAACTTTGAACCATGCGGCTTATAGTCCGA
>NW_013952790.1:10891-14615 GCF_001266775.1 Austrofundulus limnaeus
AGAAGCCATTTTGTTGTGAGCTGTGTGATCGAAGGTTTACCACAAAGAGTGATTTAAACAAACACATGAGAATCCACACAGGACAGAAGCCATTTTGTTGTGAGCTGTGTGGTCGAAGGTTTACCCAAAAGGGCAGTTTAAACGGACACATGAGAATCCACGCAGGACAGAAGCCATTTTGTTGTGAGCTGTGTGATCGAAGGTTTACCACAAAGAGTGATTTAAACAGACACATGAGAATCCACACAGGACAGAAACCATTTTGTTGTGAGCTCTGTGGGCGAAAGTTTACCATAAAGAGTAATTTAAACAAACACATGAGAATCCACACAGGACAGAAGCCATTTTGTTGTGAGCTGTGTGATCGAAGGTTTACCACAAAGAGTGATTTAAACAGACACATGAGAATCCACACAGGACAGAAACCATTTTGTTGTGAGCTCTGTGGGCGAAAGTTTACCATAAAGAGTAATTTAAACAAACACATGAGAATCCACACAGGACAGAAACCATTTTGTTGTGAGCTCTGTGGGCGAAAGTTTACCATAAAGAGTAATTTAAACAAACACATGAGAATCCACACAAGACAGAAACCCATTTGTTGTGAGCTGTGTGGTCGAAGGTTTACCCAAAAGGGCAGTTTAAACGGACACATGAGAATCCACACTAAAAACAAAGCACTCATATGACTCCTAAGTTGAAACTACACGAGGAAACATCAGTTTGTCTTTACACACACTTCAAATAAACTAAGATTGTTGCTTTTTAACAAGTTGGTAAAGTCCAGATGATGTTGATGATGATGATGATGATGATGATGCCATGGATCTGGTAACTTTAATATGTCAGGTGACAGCATCGTAGTGATTACAGACACACCTGTGGACACATTTTAAGGCTGACTCTAAACACTGTTTATTTGTATGAGACCCCAGGAACAATCAAAAGAAATCAGTCCTGATATCAGGAAGAAAACTGTTGACCTGCACAACCCTGGTTCATCTTTGGGTGTGTATGAACGCCAAAGTTAATGGTTTGAACTGAAAAGAGCAGCCTACAAACCTAAGTTACTTCCAACAGTTTTGTCAGGGAGAACGAGATAAAATTTCAGCAAAGTACTGACAGAAACTTGTGGAAAGATACCCAAAACTTAGACTCAAGTCATTCAGTCTAAAGGCAATCATACCAAATACTAAGAACATGTTTGTAAACTTTTAACTGTATCAGTTGTTCTGTTAGGTTGTTGTTATTTTCTCCTCGTCACCAGAGGGCGCTACTGTTACAGGATAGAGCAGAAGAGACTGAGTTAGGATGGACAGTAGAAACTGAAAGAGATGTTTAAAGGGCACCTACCAAAACTCACTTTTTTCATGTGTTTAAACTTACTTTTGGGTCTCCACTGCTTAGAGAAGCTGTCCAAACACCAAAAAATGCACCCAGCAGATTTTAGCTGTAATAACATGTATTTTTAGGTATCTGGAAACTTGTTTTTTCTCAAAGCACGTTATTCTGACGTCAGTATAACAGTCAACTAGCAACCTAAACCAGTCTTCAGCTCCTTACCTGGCAACTCAAGGTGAAGCTCCGCCCACTTCTTCATGGGACGATAGTTGTGCTGTTTTTACAGCGACCATGGAGAACAGAGATGCCTGCATTAATTTTATTTTCATCATTGATAACAATGTTCTAACAATATTTCCAAAGAAAGCTGTAGTTTGTGAAAATAATTTCACCTTGGAAACTACCATGTCAGGGGGCGGAGCTAATGTAAACAAATGGTTGTGAGGGGGTTTCCATAGCAACTTCCACATACAGCATGAGCTGGAGAGAGCTGGAGAACAGGCAGAACTGAAAAGGTGAAATTTCGTTTTTTGAGATTTTTTTTGTGAATTAAATCAAATGAACATGTTTTGTATAGCCCACAGATGGATCCTAACTTGTGCTAGGACCCCCATAAGAGGTCGCCTTTAATAAAATGAAGTTTCTTTAGTTGCTGGAATCAAATGTTTAGTTTAAATCGTCTTGTTACCATTTTACTGTCAAACTGAATAAAAAGGTTGTGACTGAATTTAATCTGATAATTTCCAAGTTTTAGTGATGAATGTGTAGTGTGGATATTTGTTATTAACTGACTGTTTTCTCACAATAATATACAGTNTTATTATTTTATTTAGCCATGTATTTACTTTTTCAAGCCATTTATATATTTCTACATTTATTTCCCATTATGATAGGTTTGGTCCTCCATACATTCGTTGAAAAGTCAGAACAAAAGGAAAGAAAGAAAGAAAAAACAAAAACAAAAGTTCAATATTTTGTGCTATTGGAAAGTCATGTCTAGAATATGAGCAGTCTAATACAATCACAGGTAGGTCTCAGATAAATGCATGTTATTATAACACAGGTACACAGGAAAGCCAATAAAATGCACAGAACACTATATAATCTTATAGTACAAAAATTTGTCATGCACACAAAAACCACTGGTTCACATGTGGAAAATTAACAACTAATAGTAAACATGCCAGGAGTTCTTAGACAGAGTTGCACTCCAGCAACCCCATAGAAATCTAATCAGCCTGCGATCACATAAAAAAGCATCAATAATTATTCACAAAAATAAATTGATTCCCTAACCGTCAAACCATGGATTTTAATCTCACTGCTGACAGCTGCAAATTCACACTAGCATGCAGACACACTCAAACAAAGAATGCACACACAGCCAGGCAGAAAAATCGAGGATAAAAAAATACAAATGTACTCTAAAAACAATATATGTAAATACTATATTTCCGAAGTATAAAGATGTGATTTTATTGTCCAAGGTCCATGTCATGATTGTAACACCATGTATGTAGAGGTGTGTGATCCCCTCATATATCACTGTGTTTTGACCTTTTATAGTGGGTTCATAAAACACATAAATGCACCTTTCACACCAATTTGCCTCATACATGAGTCAAATTTCATAAAAGACATTCACTAGAATTGTGCTAAAATTTAAACAGCAGTGCAGTCAAAATTCATCACACAATTCTTACATACTGTAGAAGCAGTTATTGCTCTGTTTTTAAGTAAACAAACACACACACCCCACTTTATCATGAGACCATACAACGATATGTTATGATATGCATTACTAATAAACCATAGCAATAATTATATTAACGTTTTTTTAATTTATTTATTTATTTATTTATTTATCTATCTATTTAGTAATTAGTGTACTTCAGACAAACAACAGAGTCCTACTCTGAACATACAAAACCCTCATCACACACATCTTATTTCTTCCACCCAACGTACAGGAATGTCTCAATACACACACAGAAGCTTGTAGGGTTTTCTTACCTCATTTTATGATTTCTGATGGATATAGCTGTTATGACTGTTTGATGAAAGAGGACAGGTATATTTTGCAGACTTCTGTTAAAGAACTTGCAGGATCCTTTCCTCAAATTAACATATCAACTGGTATGGCGCCTCAGAAGACTGAAGGAATCTGCATTCACATCTTCCAACCAACCCCCAGAAGGACAATCTATTTACATTTCTTCAAAGAAAGGAAAGGTGTCATAACATTCCTTTAAGAACCTTCCAGCATGAACAAAGGATCCCACACCTTAGGTAAATAAAGGGGAAAGATTGACCACTCTGTTCTTTTTAACTGTGTGATTTCATGAATTAGTCTTAGGAAACCTTATGATGAAAAGCAGATGTC
>NW_013952790.1:16067-25686 GCF_001266775.1 Austrofundulus limnaeus
GGTAAAGATATAATTAAATATAGCATATGTAAATATGATGTATTTAATTATATCCACAAATTATAAAGTTCAGAATTCTAAACTTTAAATTACCCTACATATTTATGGTGCTGGCCGTGTGAGGCTTGCTAGCCAGCATTACATTTTTCTTACAAGCTCTTCCCTTTTTTTTCAACCAAGAGCCGCAGCTGAACCGTAAATCACAGATGCACAACCCCATGCACACACTCTGTCTGTCTCCAAAACTTCAGGGCAGGCTGAACTCCAGGCTGCACCCAAAAAAATAAAAAATAAAAACTGCAGTCAAAATTCCACATGAACAGCCGAGTTTCAAAATTCCAAATCAGACCACCTGACATCCAGCTTGCATGAAGAATCTACCTGGGAAACAACCCCCAGAGATGACCTTCAATTGCTGACTTCCCTCCTGGTACCCACACGGCGGAACAAAAGGGTAAAAGTGAACATTTGTCCTGGTGACAAACAGGTGCTCAGACGTAATTTGATTCTTATCTTTGTATGAGATTTGATAAACTAAACGATTTTTCTCTTCCATTTAACTAAGACCCTTAGTTAAAAAAAACAGCTAAAAGCAAAACTCACCTCACCTCATTCCAAACCTCAAACTCACCTCTCGGTGTTTATTTTATTTGTTGTTTGTTTGTTTATTCACTTGTGATTGCAAACCTGTCAGTTTTACCTGGTTCAACATGTCATCACTCATTACTCACCATAGTTATAAATACATTTAATCTGTAAATAAATGGCCCGTGGAGAACATGCCAACATAAGCTAATGTCACTTTTGTATCTTGATAAAGTATTATTGGTTCTGATAAGTACAAGGGCTCATCAAACGATTTTGGGTACATTTATTGTAAGACTGATTACAATAAATTTACAGGATTTCGTCTCTTTCCTGGGTTAATTTTTGACCAAATTAAGAACATGGTGCCTCGAGCTAACATAATAAGCGTATTTAAATAATCCACAAATTATTCATTTTAGAATATAACCCAAAACCCCTACAGGTCCATATAGCTTAATATTGAACAACTAGTTTAATGTCAATATGACAACCACAGCACAACACTTAGTCAGTGAATCCTAAAGATCATCATCATCCCTGGTGCTCTCTCTTCTGCTGGAGACAACACCACCTCCCTCGTCATCTCTGATGGGCTGCCTCCTCCTCGTCTTGCTGTCTCTGGTAGATGACTCCACCCCTTTCATCACTCCTAATGGCCTACGTCGTGGTCCAGCTGGTCTCCTCCACCGTTTGTTCCTGAGTTATCTGGTAATGCCACTTTCATCGTCCTGGCTGGAGTGGATTAGCCACTTGGATTAATTTTGACCTTAATTGGAATTACCTTTATTGGAATTATCGATTGGCTGATGCTCCCTCTGCGGGTGCAGAATGTGATATTATCACATTGCCATCACCTMCTCTGCTTTCCCCAGTGAATTAATCGTTTGGATTAAAACCACCTGTGTTTGTAATTATCAGCCCTATGGAATTACTGTTTGTCCAACCACATATGGAATCAACAAAGCTTCAATCAATTGGATCTTTAAAAGACTGAGTGAAAGTTACCAAGTCTTCAAACCTGTGGAATTATTATAAAAAACATAAAAAACAATTTTGTTCTAAATGGACTTGGTTCGGTGAAAATTTTCCTGGTTCCGGAAGACATCTTGTCTTGTCTAATTGACAATGCCTTCCAGAAAGGGGGGAAATGTAGTGTACATGCCCATTTCACCTCACCTTATCTCATTCCTGGTTGACTTTTGGCCTAGGTCAAACTCTGTTTCCATCCTGACAAGGGTCTGGAGTTCTGGAGTTAAATTCTGCCCCCTTTTCTGAAAGTCCCCCTGAGACCAAAATATCAAAATATCCTCCCTTTTCTTCATTCAACCCGGGAGAATAATGTCTCCTTTCACACGGTGGAAGAGAATGTGAAAAAAAAAAAAGAAAAAACAAACAAACAAAGTTTTCCATCTTGTTCTGTGCTTAAAATGTTCTGGTCTATTCATTCTTTATGATTAGTCTATATTCCATAAAGCTCTCGTTTAGCTGAGTTAGTTTGATTGTTTGATTTATGGTAATATGTGTAATATGTGTTTTCTTATGTGTTATATCATTAATTAGTGCCTATAGATTGCATAARCAAATTCATTTAATCAATAGTCAGTGATCTAACCAGTAGCTTATGCAATAAAATGTGCTTAGACTAACGTATTTTTATGATATACTCTGAAATGCATTATAGTGATTAGACTACTGTTTTGCTGTGTTTTAATGAATTTTTGTTCTCCATTCAGGTAGATGTTCGTGTGCTCGGAGTTTCCCAGACACATACAGAAAACCTGCACCAAAATATAACCATGTTTTCAGTTTTCCTTATTTTGTTTTTCTTTTCTGTTCTGCTCAGCTACTCTGCTTCCCTTTACTGAAGGTTAGTCTGCACATTGCCTGCTGGGGAAGCTCTTCACAGAGTTCTCCTGCTGTGTCGTTGCTTTCTTTGCTGAAAAGCCTTGCTGGCTTTTCAGCTTCTGCGCTTTGCATCAACTTTTGCTTTTAAATTTCACGAGGAAAACTTTTCCTTTTTTGGAACTGGGCCAAGCCGTGTTTAGCCTGTAGTTACTGCATGCCACAGACTGACTTCCATGGGTACAGCTCCTGACGAGACCAGCACATCCAGGCCTGTCTTAGCTACCAGAAACAGGCTAAGACCTCAAGCAAATTTCGCCCATGCCCTGAGTGCTAACATCACTCGTCCTCCAACCGCTGCCATGGTAAGAGGCTGCTGGCCTTTCTACGTCTAGCGTTTGGYGAACCTTCGGCTCACCTGGGCTCACTGTTTAAGAAATTTAATCACTCGTTATAGCCTTGTTCTTTCTTTCTATCTCTTTGTCTCTCTCTCCCTCTGACACACATACACACACCACACAAAACTCACTCACACACCAACACAAATCAAAGTATTTTAATATCATCATCAACAATTAATGAAACTTTAGAATTGTTTAGTTGTTTAGTTTATCACGACAAGAGCTTTTAGTTAGTCACTTAAATGTAATCCCTTTATTCAGTTTTATTTTAAACAAAAGCCTTGTTACGGTGTGACAGGCAGAAAATAACACCATGTCTCGTTCATGAGTTTTCAGGTGAATTTTGGTGATAAGAGTGTTTTCCATAACTTGGGCTTTCCGAACCTAAAGGGTAACTACAGTTAAAGTCTTAAGTTAATATTTTAATAGGGGGTTTATCACTACATAACGTCATTTAATAATGATGTTAAAAGAACTGTGGTTTATGTGATGGAAAAGAACCCTAAGATGTGCAATTTTATCTGTAAAGATCTGTGATTTATGTATGAATCTTCAAAATATAGGGTATATGCAATGGAACTAATACTTTTATGTTTAAGCAAGTAATTCATAACATACTTTAATGACCTAGGTTTTCATGACATGCTGTTCATCTGCAGATAGAATGATTAAAGTCAGAACAAGATTTGCTAACAACAGTCATTCTTAGATATCACTTGTGTTTATCTTTGTGTTTTCCATTGACCTTGTTTCAAATCTTGCTAAGATGACATAATGGTGTTTGTTAATATATATATATATGAGGCCTCTCGAGACACAGTCGGTAGTGTGGAGAGACAGTGACAGAGAGAAAAGCAGAGGCATAGAGACAGGCCAGGTTGTTCTCTGTGTTTCCTGTTGTTGCAATAAAACTCAGCTGATCATTCCACGGACTACCTTCATTCTTGGACCACGTATTTCTGTCTTTGTTAAATAAATATTGCCAAAACAGTTTGGTGTTGTCGCAGAGACCACTAGGAGATTGACGGACCAAGGCCACATTGCAGGTGGACTGATATGAGTGAGCAAGGACTGGACTGCTCAGGACCGTGACTTCAGCTGGATGAAAATATCCCTTTTTATGGTGAATTGTTTTAACAACAGAGATTTGCTGGTGATGATTGTGATGGATGATCTTGAATAAAAAAAGAACATTGAATTTTTATTTTTGGCTGTTGAAGAACCTGAGAAGATTTTTGAAACATCATCTGCTGAGAGTGAATAAAAGCTTCAAGATGCCTCCTTACTTTTCCAAAGAGGATTTCTGCCAACTTCTCCAAAAGGTGACAGTGTTGGAGCTCAAGATTCATCGTTTGGAAGAGATGAATGCTTTGGAGAACTCAACATGTGTTAAAATGGGTGAGAAGGCTGAGATGAGAGAGCCACTGGACAAGAAGATGGAAGCTGCTTTCGAGGGTAAAGCTGTATGGAACTCTGTTGGTGCCAGACAAAAAAATCTCTCAGGAAGGATTCAGCTCTTTGATGACAATGAATAGCCAGAATTACAGAGAAATGATTTTTCTCCTTCAGCAAGGAGAAGAAAGCAACAGGATGTAATCAAAACACCTGATAACAGCCAGAGAAATGACGCAGTCTCTCTTCAAAACAGATTCACACCAATGGAAGAAACTGGAGAGTCTGTTCAAAGTTCCCTATCTGATCTCAGTGAGAGATCTGGGACCAGATCCAGCTCCAGCTCAAAGCCAAAGCATGTCCAAAAAGAGACTTTCAGAAACCAAGAAATGCTGATCATCACAGATAAAATAGTGAATGAGATCAGAGGCTTCTGGAACAAGAAAAAAGTCAAAGTTTTGAGTTTCGCTGATAAAGTGTCTGACCTCACAGAAAATATTCTGGAAATCTCAGCTGAGTATCCAACTTTGAATACACTTATTATTTACACAGGAAGTGATGAAGTTATGAACCGACAGTCAGAAATCCTGAAGAAGGATTGTTTTCTGATGGTGACTGCAGTTAAAAATCTCAACATGGATGTGTTCATCAGTGGGCCCATCCCTACAGCCAGAGGAGGGGCTTAGAGGTTCAGCAGACTGTTTGCTCTTAATGGCTTTTTTGGAAAAGTCCTGTGTTGACCACTCTGTGAGTTTTGTGGATAACTTTGATCTCTTCTGGGAAAGAAAACATCTCTTCAGGTCTGAAATGACTCTGAATCAAACTGGAGCACAGCTTCTGGTTTCAAATATGAAGTATTTCCTGAACCAAGTTCTGGTTAGAAACAAACAACAGGAAAAACCACAACAGCTGACATCTGAAGGACAGCTGGAGAAAACTGAGATATCAGTGGAACACAGCGTGCCAATAAGAAGACTGCTGCAGAATCAGAACCAGAGAGAGAGGAGTTACTTCAACCTGCAGAACCAGCATCACAAACAGAGGATCTCTTGGACTCTGAGACCCCAACAGGACAGTAAGTGGAATGCCCCCTCCTTGATTTTACTAACAAAATGAAAGAACCTGGAGAGATTAATATCAAACAAAGACCACACCCAAATCCAGCTAACTCTCATCTTCCAGCCCCAGGAATTAAACCAAGATCTACAAAAAGTCGCAGAGCCCCACCACCACCTCTGACCCTTCCATATAACAAAACAGACAATCCTGTTTGTGTTCAAGATGATCCAAAAACTTTTGTGTGATAACTATGTTTTGGGTTTAGTAATTACTGTGGGAGGAAAAAAATTTTATTACTGGGGTTGGGATTTCAGAACACTGAAAAAGTACTCATTCTTTCGGTATTCATAAGAACTAATTTAAAATCTGATTGTGAGTTATCAAAAATAATCGGGTTTGCTGGCGTTTTTCCCCAGAAAACGCGGTGGTGCCCCTCGAGGTAATTAAAGTATATTCCTGCAAATATATATTTTTTAATTTAATCATTCTTATTTTACCTACAGCAGCAACAAACAAAAAATTAACACTGGGGTGAAACTGCATCTGCCAAGCTGCAATACTAACTACTTCTAGTCCTTTGCAGATTAAACACTGTTGTCGCCTGCCCAGGTAAGCTGAAAAACAACTCTTTGTTCTGTTCATGTGTTGTTTGGTCTATTCCTTAAGATTTCTAACATTATGATCAGTAAGTGTTTGGATGATCTTACCAGCTGAAATGTCGTCTCTGTAATTGCTCCAATACAGAAAACTTTCCGGTCCGACAGTAAGGTTCATATGTATCCTGAGATGCAATTTTCTAAAACAGATTTTGTACAATGTTGCTGAAATTGTGAAGTAAATTTTGAAATAGCGCTGCCCACCACTGGGCATTTTGTATTTAACAAAAATCATCACTTCCTTGTCATTATTTGTCTTCAGTGATAGAGCTTGGTGATGTTTAAAAATGTTAAACACTGCCACCAACTGTTCAGGAGGATTATTACACCTTTAATGTTGTTTCACTGTGGAAGGGGGGTGCAAAGCTTTTTGCATTGTCTACACCTGGGCTGTGTGGAGAGACTAAAAATTTGTTTTATGAACAATTAAAAGAGAGTAATTACTGTATTTTTTTAAGTATAAATTTAATTTTGCTCCTGAAAACAGTTTTGTAACTGTAACCTACTTAGAAGTTGTCCAACAAAACATTTGAAGGGCCTGCGCTATGTATTTGAACTTGTTCCGCATGTTTATTGATTAGCAAAAGGCAGGACAAAAATCCTAGGTGACACAAGATTTTTTTTACTCAAAACCTGACTACATATAGCTGTTTTAATGTTCATAAGTTAGTGAGACATACTAGCAGTAGTGGCTGGTGATATTTGTAAGGTGGGCTAACCGTTATAGGTGTATAATAAAACACTGCAGATTGGATTCCAASAACTTTTTGGGTCCAAGCTGTGTTTTCTCCAAACAGCAAATACAGACAGCAGAAAAGATTTGTTAGCTACACTTCCCGTTAGCCAGTCCTTTTGCTGAATCCAAGTCACAGGAAAAATATCAGTTTTGCCATTTTACATTTTGCTAGATTGGAATATCCTTTAGTTTATTCACCAATAACCTCTTCATTTCCATTTTTCCACCAAAGACATCAAGAAAAATGGGTGAGAAATTAATTAATTCTTCTAGTTTTTGTTAATCTTACTTGCCATCATATTCAGTAAGTTCCAAACCACTACCCACATACACTCGTGCTCGAGGCAGATTATTGTACTTCCACCCTCATTGGCTAAAGCTTGTGGCCTAAGGATGCCCCTGGACTGAACAAAATTAACCCCAATGAGCAGCAAATCGAGGGGACATAACGGGACGTCTGTCAATCATTCTATACCATGTAGGAAATTAAATAAACAGCATTGTGAAAAATTAGCCCATTTGAAAGACTACAGGATTTTCTTGAGACTGCTTGGYACCAGTTTTGTTGTAAATTTTGCGAAATGTGATACTATAATATTAATTTGTGTTCATTAGGTATTTTAATATTTTCTACCTCACTTATACCAGTCATATGTGTACTAGTAACAATACTGATTTTCTTCTAATTACTTCTTAGAGAGGGGATAGCATATATCAGATCAGAAGAACTTCTCAACACCTTCTGGGAATTTATGTATAAATCTGTTCAGCTTGTTCAGACAGGAGCTAATGGAAAAAATAGGAAAGGGGTATAAACTGGGTTAAAAGAGTTGAAAGGAAATAAAAGCCATGTCCTTCTGAAAAAAAAAAGGTAAACATTTTAAAAGTTCAAACCTAATGTTCTTACTAATTACCTTTAATCTATTAGAATGTAATGAGAAGTATGTAAAAAGTTTGCCAAGTGGTTTAGGTAACTTTAAAAAGTCCCTCTAATTATCAACTAAGAAATTGTGCAAAAGACTTTTGCAAAACTGGTGTCCAACATGTTTGTGCTGATTCAGGATCTTTAAATCTGCAGGTTTTTAAAATGTAAAAAATCAGGATAAAAATCGAAAAGTTAGGTTTTCAAGTCAAAAGCTGACTAAAAAAAATATAACTTTTAAAAGCATCATGCCAATATCATAGCTGTGTTTTGTTTATAAGTAAAAAAACTATAAACCTTTATTGATTTTCTTCTGTTTACTCTTTTCATCAGAGAGGACAATTTCTCAACTGGTGCTGGGAATTCACGTGTAAATCTGTTTGTTTTTTGAATGTGCTGACGGGAGGGGGATAGATGGAGAGGAAACGTGGGTGGGTGGGCACAAAACCAAAGTCAGTGGATAAAAAGAGTTTGTACAGCCTGGATCCACACTGACAGCAGATCAGGATCAAGTTGGAGGATGAGGAGGACTCATCTGCTGCTGCTGGCCTCTCTGGCCTTTGCCTCATTGACTTCTCTTGCTGATGGAGCTCTGTAAGTACATCTTCTGAACCTTTGCACATCTACTTCGATTTATAGAAAACAAAGCTCAAACAGGATTTTTCTTGTTACTTTTGGTGTGGCTAAACCAGAATTTTAGAAAACAGTTTTGTTTTTTCATGTTTTTTTTCCTGATCATTTCTGCTAAAATGCCTCCTAAAAGTATAAATACTGTTATAGTGCTTATTGCTTGATAGTGTCTTAAATTCAGTTGATGTCCACCCTGCTTACTGAAACACAATACAAAACTTACATTGTGTTGATGAGTTTCAACAGAAACTTGGAACAAAGTCAGAGTCATGATACAAGGTTGATCGATCCACTGCTGCATCTTCATCAAGATAATCAATGGATGACTGATTGAGTACAAAGTCTAAGCAACCCTCAACTAAACAAACAATTACAACAGATTAAAAAAGCACCTAGAGGGTCAGGAGCTTTCCTAATTTTCTAAATTTAAAATTAAGTCAAGAGAACAAATGAGAAGGAAGCAGAATTTAGAATTTTATTCACCCTAAGATGGAAAATATTCCTTTACTTTTGTTTCATTTTTATTGAGAAGATGATCAATTTATAGTGACAAACACCTGACCATTAATGTGTGTTTCACACATTGTTAGCCAATGTTTATATAGTTTGAGCACAATTATTTCAGGTTTTATGCTATGTTACGTTAATTTGTCTTTTTTGCAGCAAAGTGTTGTCTGCCCCCAACTTACTGCGAGTTGGAACAGCAGAAAACGTCTTCGTAGAATGTCAAGGCTGCAGTGGAGCTGCAATTAACGTCGAGATCAAAGTGATGAACCACCCGACCAAAAGCCAAGAACTGGCCAAGACATCTGTGACCCTTACCAGTAACAATGACTTCCAGGGGCTTGGAAAAATAACTGTAAATAAAATAACTTTTATTTACTTTTAATAAATAGTAAAATTGCCCAAAGGGAAACATCTGTTTTATCTCCTCTTCTGTTTCCCCTCGTAACCAAGGAGGCACATGTTTTTTGATTCTGGTTTCAGATCCCAGCTGGAGGCTTTGATAGAGATCCCACAGTGAAACAGTATGTTTACCTGCAAGCAAAGTTCCCTGACCGAGAGCTGGAGAAAGTGGTCCTGGTGTCTTTCCAGTCTGGGTACATTTTCATACAGACTGATAAGACCCTCTACACTCCCAACAGCAAAGGTGAGCAGGGTGCTATGTAGATAATATGGATGCAAACTAGAATATCTTTGTTTAAGGTCCTGTCACATTATAATGTTTGAGACCGTTTTTCTGACATGCAGACTGTGTCCTACACGCTGGCACACACTGAAGAAGAGAAAACTAACATCAATTAGAAGCACCTTTTGGACTGTACATACTGTTATGTTAACGATTTGAACAAAATAACCAATGAGTAATTTATACATAACATGTCTCTAACTT
>NW_013952790.1:30545-32133 GCF_001266775.1 Austrofundulus limnaeus
TTTTTTATCCCAACAGTTTATTACAGGATGTTTGCTTTGACGCCACAAATGGAGCCTGTGGAAAAAAATGCACAAACCCAAACCGACACGTCTATTGCCATCGAGATTGTGGTATTTTGTTTTATTCTATTTGGGATGAGAATTAATAATAATGAACATTCAGCATGTCTCAATAAGATAATCAAAGTCTTCCTAATACATTGTGTGACTGTAGCAGAAAAGGTGTAACAGACACAAAACTTATAACTTCTTGTACAAATATTTTTTTTCCTTTTAGTCCAGCTATATACCAAAGATGAAGACAAATAGCTACAATGCTTTTTCTGTTGTACATTATCTACAGTAAACAGTTTGTTCTTGTTGTTAATGAAAGTTGCTTAGAGAAAAACAAAGCTAATTGTTAAAAGTTTTTGAATGTTTATTTTAGACCCCTGGTAACATCATTATACCACTTGATCCAATCTCTTTAAATAATGGCATGCACTCTGGAGATTACCAACTTGGGGAAATTGTTAGGTGAGTATCTTTTTATTTGGGTAAATGTAATTGTAAAAACTGATATTGTGTTTTGTTCATACAGTATATGAAGCTCAGCCAAGACCCTAGTATTTCATCTRCATTTATCCAGGGAGGGCACCCTCATCTTTTGAACAGAACCAAGTGCCCTGCCTACAAAAGTTGATCCCCCTATCATGACACATTCTCAACAACACTCTGTCAGCACCTGGGGTACCAGTACAATACAATACACATTTTTTAAATGTGTTTCACCTTGTCTTGTTAATCAAGAAGTCACAGAGCAAAAGCCAAAATTCTGGTACATTGTGCAGTACTATATAAATCATTAATTTTGGGCTGCCTTAGTTATATGGTCAGTCCTGCAGTCCTATGATCCTGAGGTTGCGGATTCAATCCCAGTCTGTATCAGGAAGGGTGTCAGGTGTAAAACAAAAACATATTTTATGTGAGTTTTATCACTGTGGTAACCCCTGAATAAAGGGAACAGCTGAAAGAATCTTACTTTAGATATAAATATTTTTGGCAGTAGCTATTTACATTTCTCTTGTATTCTTTCAGTGACATAAATCATCAGTCAATGAACAAAGACAAGAACATGTTTATGTAACTACTGTTCTCTTTTAAAGGGATCCACGATTAATTTTAACATTAGACTTTATGGGCAGATCTTCCCGTGCGGGTGCCCCTTGGGGCTCTGCGCTCAGGATCCCTCTCGAGCCCTTGGGCTCTGGTCTTCACTATGTCTGCCTTGTGTCTTGGGGGTTTGGTCTTTGGTCCTCCACAGTCACTATTAAATATTTCATTGGAGAAATCTTGTATATACACCCATGTTCATAACCGCTCACAAACAGGTGTTCTGATCCTGGGGGTTCTGACAGGTCACTGAGTGTGTATATATGTCTGTGTGTATATATCTACAATATGTATGAATGTAGGCATGTATGTATGTATATCTTTATATATGTATGGGTATGTGTGTATTTTTATATATTCTATCCATGTACAAAAAAAAAGAATTTCATGGCATGTATTAATTTTTCTTTAAATAAGGCCAGATCAAGTCAAGAGC
>NW_013952790.1:32143-34118 GCF_001266775.1 Austrofundulus limnaeus
GTTCACAACCGCTCACAAACAGGTGTTCTGATCTGGGGGTTCTGACTGGTCACTGAGTGTGTATATATGTCTGTGTGTATATATCTACAATATGAATGTACATTATGTATGTATATCTTTAAATATGTATGGGTATGTGTATATATTTATATATGCCATCCATGTGTTTATACATTTATTTTTAGGTGAGCGGACAGATGTTGTGTGTGTTAGGTTTTCTTGGTGTATATTTAAAATACTTCTAATCTCTATTTCAATCTTTCTCATTACGTCTCTCTTTGTTTTTCCCTCTTTCTCTGTTTTCTCTTTACTTAATAAAAAAACGATCAGACTTTATTTGATAAAGATACATTTTAAAGGAGACCAGTTATGGGTCCTAGAAATTTTTATGGTATGTCTGTGGGCTATCCAGACTATGTTCATCAATTTGATGTGCAAAATAATTCTCAGATGATAAAATTTCCCATTTTCTAGTTCTGCCTGCTCTGACTTCCGTTCAGAAGAGCTGTTTATGTTAATGAGCTCTGTTGATAACGCCCTCCAAAAATCTGTTGACATTAACTCCGCCCTCCAAAGCCAGCGTTTACGTTAGCATGGCTAGTAATAGCAGAAGCTCCGTTGTACAACCGTGTATATGAGACCCAGAGGCAGAGTCGTGGTCGCAATTTTTTTTCTCCCCCTCCTCTGCTCTGCCCTCACTCTGCATGCTATTATCAGAGCAGGGAGCAGCAGCGGTCAAAATACCTCAGAGACTCGAATAAATAGGCTTTAAAAAGCTAAACAACAGAGGTACATGAGAAAACGTGTTCATAACGAACGAAAATAAATAATTGAATTGTGTCCATGTCGGTCTCAAACCTTGGTCTCCCGCTCTCTGGTTCAACACTCTACCCATTGCCTCATTGAAGGCTTGTTGTGAAATGAGCTGCGCATTGCACAACAACAATCGTAATGGCTTTTTATACTGAGGAGGTGGAGCTTCACCCGGAGGAACTGATCCCGCGAGACAATGGCAAGACTTAACTTTTCTACAGCGGGAGGGGGGATTTTGAGGATTTATTCTCTCTATACATGTTTTAAAACATTATACACAGTATTTGTTTATTTATTTTCAGATGATTTTGAATAAATGACCCTATAAACAATAAAATTAATTGTTTACCTGCCCGTCACCATCGGAAGGCATCGAGAAACACCCATCTGCCCGAATATGGGTTTTACCTGCCCCGGGCAGTCAGGCAATAGGATTTGCCGCACCCTGCTCTCTAGTTTCATTTAAAACAGCCAATCGTCAGATATTGTCCAAGATTAACCTTCAGGGTGGAAATAGTTCGCAGCCTCGCACCAAGGACCTGTCGACGTCATTGTTTACCCAGAATGCTTTGTGTGTAAATAAAATGGCTCAGTTCGTGAAATATATTTTTAAAAATTTAGTTTTAAAATTATAAAAACTAAACATCCCACATTATTTTTACAGTCTTTATTTTACAGTTAAAATAAATGTTTTTCAAATAACGTCTAATGTTACAACAAATCTTGGATCCCTTTAAGATGCTGAAAAGTTCTGTTGTTTTTGTTAGGTATAAACATCTGATCTGACAGCTAATTCCTGTGTTTTTCTAATCTTCAGTATAAAAATATGAAAATGTATGACTTGAATATGTGTGTCTCTGTAGTCCTGGACAGTGGAAAGTGGTAGCAAAGTTCCAAAGCAACCCACRGCAGAGCTTTACTGCAGAATTTGAGGTCAAAGAATATGGTAAATATTTACAGTATATTTTATCAGTGCTGCTATTTGTCATCCACTTATGTTTCACCTAGTGAACACAAAAAACTGTTTTGTTTTATTTAGTGCTTCCCAGTTTTGAGGTTAAGCTGTTGGCTGTGACACCTTTCTTCTACGTGGACAGTGTGGACTTTACCGTCAACATCAAAGCTACGTATGTGAAGGATTTTATTATCTGCAACATAAAAC
>NW_013952790.1:37610-38891 GCF_001266775.1 Austrofundulus limnaeus
CATTTTATGTCTGTGTTTTTGGAAGCATTTTCAGAACAAAACCTATTTTCATTCCTGATCAAAATTTTAGGACCAGTTAAAAAATGAAAAAAAAAATCACATTTTGCACTGTTGAATCGTAAGAAGGTTCTAAGTAGAGTTTTGAAATGCAAAAAGAAGAAATGGGAGTGAGACAAAAAATAATTATCCAAGCATTTTATTGCAAGCAAGGCAAAAACTGAAATAGGCATATCTAAAAAAAATCTCAAAACCTCCTAAAATGTGACAAAAAAGACTCAGTAATGAGTAGCTCCACCATTCTTGTTTATCACTTCAAAAAAATTATGCATGCTTGATGCTAGTATTTCTAGGAGGCAAGAGAGAGAGACTTGCTCCAAGTGGTGAAGATGGCTTCATGGAAGGCATCTACTGTTTGGAACTGGTGTCCATTTTTGTAAACTTCCTTTGCTACCAGCCCCAAATGTTTTCCATTGGATTTAGATCAGGGGAACATGTAGGATGGTCCAAAAGGGGGGTGGCTGTGGTGTAGTTGTAGAGCAGCCAAATTTGGATCAGAAAGTCGCAGGTTCGACTCTCCGCCACACCCACATGTCCTGGTGTCCCAGAGCAAGAYACCCTACTCCCCACTGCTCCCATAGCTGCCTGCCGCTCCTGGGTGCCTCTCATGTGTGATGCATTGAATGCAGAGCACAAATTTCATTCTTGCATGGAAACATGCATTGATGACAAATAAAGCACCTTTACCTTTAAAAGGGTGATGTTATTCTTTGGAAGAAGTCTCTTGTCAGATGTGCATTGTGAACTGCAGAGTTGTCCTATTGAAAAACCCAGTTGTCTTATTGAAAAACCCAGACATTACAGACAATGGTCTTAAGTCATTAAGGATGCCCCTGCAATATTGATGACTCTGCACAGGCTGAAGCTCTATTGTTTCATCCGTCCATTTTCTTCCGCTTATCCGGGGTCAAGTCGCGGGGTCAGCAGCCTAAGCAGAGAGACCTAGACTTGACTCTCTCCAGCCACTTGGGTCAGCTCTTCTGGGGAAATCCTAAGATCCCAAGGCGTTTCCAGGCCAGCTGAGAGACATAGTCACTCCAGCATGTCCTGGGTCTTCCTTTGGGTCTCCTCCCAGTGGGACATGCCCAGAACACCTTACCAGGGAGGCATCCAGGAGGCATCCTAAACAGATACCAAAGCCACCTCAACTGGCTTCTCTCAATGTGGAGGAACAGCAGCTCTGCTCTGAGTAGGAGGAGACACAAATGCATATATATATATATA
>NW_013952790.1:39683-41111 GCF_001266775.1 Austrofundulus limnaeus
CCCCCACAGGACTCCCTAAGGGACATGGATGAACACCTTCTCCAGGTTCACAAAGCACATGTAGACTGGTTCGGTGAACTCCCAGGTACCCTCCAGGACCCTGACGCTTTAGAGCTGGTCCAGTGTTCCACACCCAGGAAGAAAACCACACTGCTCTTCCTGAATCCAAGATCAGACTATCCGACAGACCCTCTTCTCCAGGACCCCAAAATATTCCTTACCAGGGAGGCTCAGAAGTGTGATCTTYCTGTATTGGAACACATTCTGCAGTCCCCACCCAATATTGTAGATTTGCGCCAACCAATGCAGCCCCAAAATATCCAGAGCCTTAATGAAGTCTGGGCGAATCTCATCCACCCCTGGCACRTTGCCACTGAGGAACTTTCTAACCAGCTCGGTGACCTCAACACCAGAGATTAGAGAGTCTGACCCAGGGGCTCCAGTCTTTGCTTCCTCAATGGAAGACATGCTGGTGGGATTGAGGAGGTCTTCAAAGTATTCCGCCCACTGACCCACGACGTCCTGAGTTGAGGTCAGCAGTGCATCATCACCAACATAAACAGTGTTTGTGGTGAACCGCTTTCCCCCACTGAGATTCTGGTCCACTAAATACTGGACCAGAAGACTTCCGCACGGCTTCATGGCAATTCTGGTCCAGTATCCAGTGGACCAGAATCACCTTGAAACTGTGTAGAAGTCTTTTTTCCATGGCCTCTCCGAACTCCTCCCATGCCCAAGTTTTTGCCTCAGTGACCACCCAAGCYTCAATTTGCTTGGACTGCAGGTACCCATCAGCTGTTTCCAGAGTCCCACAGGCCAAAAAGACCAGTCAGGCCTCCTTCTTCAGTCTGACAGCATCCCTCACCACCAAAGTCCACCAGCGGGTTCRATGGTTGCCTCCATAACAAGCACCAACAACCTTGTGGCCACAGATCCAGGAAGTTGCCTCAACAAAGGAGGATGGAATGCGGCCCACTTTGACTCAATGCCCCCCACCTCCCCTGAAACGTGTTCAAAGTTCTTCCAGAGGTGTGAGTTGAAGCTCAGTCTGATGGGAGACTCTGCCAGACATTCCCAGCAGACCCTCGCTATATGTTTGGGTCTGCCAGGTCTGACTGGCATCCTCTCCCATCATCTGAGCCATCTTATCACCAGGTAATGGTCAGTTGACAGCTCCGCCTCTCTTCTGATCAGATGAAACAACAACAAAGTCGACCATCGAACTACAGCCTAGGGTGTCCTGGTGCCAAGAGCGCATATGGACACCCTTATGCTTGAGCATGGTGTTCGTTCTGGACAATCCATGACAAACACAGAAGTCCAATTACAAAACACAGCTCGGGTTCACATCGGGGGGCCTGCTCTTCCTAATTACAGCCCTCCAGGTCTCACTGTCATTGCTCCGTTGCTCCATTGAAGGAACCCCCC
>NW_013952790.1:42236-46871 GCF_001266775.1 Austrofundulus limnaeus
TACCAACTTTCCTGAAAGTTGGCTGTGGTCAGACATCATTCTTCCAGCTTGTCAACAACCCAACTGGTGAGTCATTCGAAGGGTAAAGACACGGTTTTGATCTATTTTTTTTTTTACAAATAAAAACAAAGTTTGACACATAAATCAGTGCTTTATCTCCAGTGAGCTGAAAACATGTCCCGCGGTTAAAAATCAACTGATAATCTAAGTTTCAGTGCTTTAGTACATGTAGTGCAAAATATCAAAGTGCATGTTGAACAGCAAAACAAATGAACAACAACATGAACATGGCACTAGTGAGAAAAATTAAGCTGGTCTTCAGCGTATATTAGCCTCTCAATATCAGCCTTGCACACTTCAGACTTGGGAAGTGTGCAAGGTTTCCTGAGAAGAAGTTAAGGGCTGCTACGTCTTCAAACAACAACACAGCATAACAGTTGTTGCAACATAAATGTTTCCATTACAACAATGAGCATTTTTTGTAGCTATACACCCCAAACAACAACACATTTAAACTACACAACAGTGTAAAAGTACAGGTGGACTTGTACACTTACTAATAACYTATTTCACATATATCAAATGTCATAACTTCACCTTTATTATGTGAAGTGCATGCTGCCAACTTTCCTCTCTAGTATCACTTAACAATTAAATCATCACCAAAATAATATGAAAATTGAAAACTCCTACACCTGCCTGTCCATCAAGTTTAAGCGCTACGGATAGCACTGTCCCTCCACAACAGAGAAAAAAAGGCAGGACATTGCATAAACYGCAGTAAAAGACATTATTAAAATTCAAACTGTGTTTGTGTACATATACACAAACACACTCGTGCACATATAGAGTAATTGCTCCCCAGCTGACAGATGTCAACAGCGTAGCTGTAACTGCGACCTGAAGGCCTTTACATGGTCAAACAGATCTGTGATGACCTGTTCTTTTCCCTGAAGCTGAATATTCAGGATGTTGAGCTGCTCRGTGATGTCCACCATAAAAGCCATGTCACAAAACCACTTGTCATCAGAGGGGACTTGAGTGTCGGTGTTCTTTCTTTTAAGAAACTCCGTGATGGCATGGCGTAGCTCAAAACATCTTTTGAGGACTTTCCCTCGGCTCAGCCACCACACCTCTTGGTGGTACAGCACCTCTTTGTATTCTGAATCCACCTCCTCCAGAAGAGCCCTGAACTGTCGGTGTGATAGAGGTTTTGAGCGTATGCAATTTATGATTGCAATAACGCTGTGCACCACGTCCCCCAAGCCAAGTGATTTGGTGCAGAGTTGTTCTTGATGAAGGATGCAGTGGTATTTTGCCACCTTACCTCCGCACTGGGCAGCCTTCTGAGAAACTAGTGAGGTGAGACCTGCTTTCCTCACAACCATGGCAGGTGCTCCATCTGTCATTATTCCAACCATTTTCTCCCAGCTCAGCACATTTGTTTCCAGCACGTGCTCAACTGCTGTAAACAAATCTTCACTATTTGTTGTGTTGCACAGTGTTTCAAATCCAGCCAGCTCCTGTGTAATCTCCATATTTTCATTCACTCCCCATATGAAGAGCAGAAGTTGCGCTGAGTCTGAAACATCCATACTCTCATCACACATCACACACCAAAGAAAATGCAACAAATTCACAGGCTTTATCTTTAAACTGCTCCTTAATGTCACGAGACACATCCTCAATGCGATGTGTCACAGTATTTCAGGAGAAGCTTATTTGAGAAAAAGTTCTCACTTGAGACGGGCACATGAACGCCGCAGCTGTGGACAGAGACTCCTTAACAAAATCCCCCATTGAAAACGATCATCCAGTCCGGGCAATAAGCGCAGAAATMTCAAAGCTGGTCCGTGTTGTGCTGTCCTGGGCTGCCGAGGGCCGTGTAAGAGCACCTTGTTGAGAACAGTGTTTAGCTAGCAAGTTGGTGGTCTTGTTTTTTCGGGCTTCACATTGGTTCTATGAAAATGCTGGATGCTTCGTGTCATAGTGACGATGGTTATTGTACTCCTTTATAACAGCAACAGAATAATTGCAGATAAGGTAGATGGCTTTAGAGTTAATGTCAGTAAAAAATATTCTTCCTCCCAAGACTTTTTGAAATGTCTTTTGTCTGTGTRCCATTTACGGTGTCGTTCCATGTTGGCGCGTGTTTAAGCTAGCAGCCAGTGTGTTGTCCCGCTTTTTTCTTTTTAGTGGCGCTGGAGAAAGTTCGACATCTGCTCAGGTAGCAAAGGCTCATGGGACATTTCATACATCGATAAAATATTATTGTTTTTGGTCTCATAAAATGTGAAAGTCTACAAATGTGCTTAAACATTATCTAAATATCCATAGATATTTAATATTTAATCTGAGTATATTTCTAAAAATAAAGTAAGCACCATGAGTGAAAACTCTCTGCACTACAGCCCCTTATGTAGTCATTGGCTTCCTTTAAAGCAGTGGTTYCCAAACTTTTCAGCTTTTGACCCACAAAGCAACAGTAGCAGAGACCTGTGCCCACAACTATTTTTGGATGATAAACATTTGTATCAGGTCAACTAAACATGGGCATAGTAACAACATTTTTATTCTACATTTATACATTTTAGGCAACTAAGGCAAAAATGTAATTAATATAGGAAAATCTTTTCAGGACCCCACCTTGATGTTTCAGGACCTGACTTTGGGTCCCGACCCCAACTTTGGGAACCACTGCTTTAAAGGATGATCGAAAAGTGYAAATTTAAACGGGATGATTCTCATGGGAGGTTGATGACCTAGTAATTAGGCCAACTGCTGGCAGGCCAAAATAAATGGCTTGGTGGGCCACCYTTTGCCCACGGGCCCCACTTAAGGCGCCTCTGATCTAGACCTACCTCTGACAAAGTTTGCACTTTTCTGTGTTTCAGTGATTCCACAACGTTCAAGAAAGATGTTCCTTTGCCAGACTCAATCACAACCTGGCAGTTCACTGGCATCAGCCTGTCAAAAACTCTTGGTGAGCARWSTGTAACTACAGTTTGAGYTTGTTACTCTCTTACCATCACTTAAAAGTCTAATCTTTTCCATTGTCTCATCATGTTTGGGCTGTCTCTCATCTTTAAGGAATCTGTGTTGGCGAACCATTAGAAGTTATTGTCCGTAAGGAATTCTTCATTGATCTTCGGCTGCCTTACTCTGCTGTCCGAGGGGAGCAGCTAGAAATCAAAGCAATCCTTCACAACTACAGCCCAGATCCCATCACTGTAAGTTGTATTTTTATAATGAATTGGTTCAATCTGAGTGCTGTTATATTAGCATCTSATTAACTTCTAGATCAAGGAAATTTTCTAGGAAACTTTGCGTTTTCCCAAACTATCAACCTTGGAAAATCAGTGATGAAAATACGTGAATATGATTATTTGGGCACAACTGCATGGTGGTTAGCATTGTTTCACTATACAATCACAATACATTCCGTGTGTAAGTTCAAGCTGAGGGCCTGGAATTGATGAACGACCCTCAGGCACTTCAGTTTTTCCCCAGAGATCAAAAAATCCATGCTACATTAATGGGATAATCGATGTTGACTTTAGCTGTAAATATGTGAATGGAGATTCATTTGTCCTGTGTGTCTGTATGTGATGTTTTGTCGGACAAGTAACCTGTCCAGGGTGTACTCCTTCTCCTTGTTGGCCTGCGGAGGTGGACACCAGTTTCTTGTGACTCTGAGCTGCATTCAGTGGGTAAAGAAAGTCYGTGGTTCATGCCTTATGCATTGTGCCTACACGCCAAACAGCAATTCAGCATATCCAGATTTCTTGGAGTCCTTGGCAGAGKTGTTGGAAGGTGCTCCAGCTGGGGACACTTTTATTATATTGGGGGACTTTGATGTTCACGTGGAAAATGACAGCGTGACCTGGAGGGGCATGATTGGAAGAAACAGCCTCTCTGATCTAAACTCGAGCAGTGTTTTATTGCTGGATTTCTGTGCTAGTCATAGTTTGTCCATCACAAACACTGTGTTCGAACATACACCATAAGTGCACATGACACCAGAACACCCTAATTTGCAGATAGATGATTGACTTTGTAATTTTGTCATCTGACCTCTGGCCATTTGTTTTGGAAAAGAGCAASTGAGCTGTCAGCTGATCACCACTTGGTAGTGAGTTGAATCAAATGCCTGGCAGAAGAACCACAAAAATATTCACACTACAYCTCCAAGAGAACTTTAACCGAATTCCAGCTGAGGCAGAGGGAAATGAGTCTGAGTGGTCAGTGGTCCATGCCTTAATTGTTGAGACAATTGCCTTGAGCTGTGACTACAAGGTTATTATAAAACCAATATTGCGGCCTCTGTTTATCTAACATTTTATTCTCAGCAGCCACCCACCATCAAAAGAATTTATGGCAATAGTTGACTACGCAAAAGCTAAGGGCTTCTCAGTACTTATGCTGAGTACTTTGATGCCAGTTCCAATCACTGCCTGGACCTGAGGAAAGGTTTTGAAGAACCTGTTATGGATCCAGAGAAGCTCAGAACACTCAGTGTTTCTAACCTTGTGTCAAAAAAAATTGTATAGGTCTTCTGGACGGGTTCTTCTCTAATGAAACGTTTCGTCTCTCCTCCAAGAGACTTCTTCAGTCTGAGAGTTTCAGGCAAAATTC
>NW_013952790.1:47573-49219 GCF_001266775.1 Austrofundulus limnaeus
GCTATATTTTGTACAGATGCATCTCAGTAATCCAGGTAAAAAATCAAAAAGAAAAAAAATTGTATAGGTCTTCTGGACGGGTTCTTCTCTAATGAAATGTTTCGTCTCTCCTCCAAGAGACTTCTTCAGTCTGAGTCCGCCTGAAACTCTCAGACTGAAAAAGTCTCTTGGAGGAGAGACGAAACATTTCATTAGAGAAGAACCCGTCCAGAAGACCTATACAATTTTTTTTCTTTTTGATTTTTTACCTGGATTACTGAGATGCATCAGGACATTTTGAACCTTGTGTCCTTCATCGGGGGATGTAAAGGTTGGATTAAAAGCTCAGTGTTTCTTTGGGGAAAGTAATGGGCCCACTTATGATGTCCCCCGCTCACATGGGTTTTTTTATCCATCCTTATTCACCAATACCAAAAAGTGGCTGCAAGACTGCCGTAGTTCTTGTTAACCAGTGATGTTGTCAGGAGGTGAAAGGAACACTCTCTGGCCATCTCAAATTCACCAACAAGTCTTTCATGTAAGAAGCAGAGTGCAAGAACTTAGGGGTTAGTCTGTCCATAACTGGAGCTGCAGTAGTTAAGCTCCACAGAGGCAGGTCTCCAGTAGTGGACGAGATTTATTCTGATTTCTTTAAGACTCTGGATGTTGTGGCGCTTTTTTGGTCGACACACCACAACATTGCATGGACATCAGGGCCAGTGCCACTGGATTAGCAGACTGGGGTGGTGGTTCCCCTTTTTACAATAGGAGACCAGTGGTTGTGTTCTAATTACAGGGGCATCACTCTCCTTAATGTACCCAGTAAAGTCTATTCAGGGATGCTAGAGAACTGTCCAATTGATAGTCTAACCTCAAATTCAAGATGAACAATGCAAGTTCTGTCCTGGCGATGGAACACTGGACCAGCTAATTGTCCTCAATAGGTTCATCAAGGAGTCAAGGGAGTTTCACAGTCCAGTCTACATGTGTTTTAAGGACGTTGAAAAGACAGTTGACCATGTTCCTCAGACACACTGTGGGGACATTCTAGGCAAGRATGGGATTGTAGTTCCATTGGGTATCATGCAAGAACCGTTTGTACGCACAGATTTGTTCTTAAGTTGAGTGTACGAGTGATTTAGGAGAATTTGTGGCATTCACCAATGTTTTTGTATTCKAAGATTTTTTTCAGATACGAACAAAATTCACGAGTGGTCCAAACCTGTGGTATGTTTTACAAGCAGTCAGTCTGCTGTTATCCAGACGGATTTTTCTCATTAATAACTTTATATTTCATTAGTGTGAAGATATTTTGAGTTGAAAATAAATTACACTCCATAATTATGTTGACAATAGGCTATTCTGTTTCAATTAGAGTTATAATTTTAAATGTAATAATTTAGACTAACAATACAAACTGTCCGTCCAGCTGGCTTATCCGGTATCAGGTCGCGGGGGCAGCAGCAGAGAGACCCAGACTTCCCTCTCCCCAGCGACACTTTCCAACTCGTGCTGGGGGACTCCAAGAGGTTCCCAGGCCAGAGGGGATACATAGTCACTCCAGCGAGTCCTGGATTTTCTCCAAAGCGCCAGACATACAGCGGGTAAAATAAGTATTGAACACATCACCATTTTTCTCAGTAAATATATTACTAAAGGTGCTAATG
>NW_013952790.1:51055-65443 GCF_001266775.1 Austrofundulus limnaeus
ATACAATGAAATTTGTATATCAAGTTTAAAAAGAGACAACTATAACAATGGATAATGTTTCTCTCTAAAAAAGTAGTCAATCTATCTACCCATCTGTCAACTTACCTACCCACCCACCCACTTGTCTATTTACCCATATTTTAAACATACATATTTAGGCTCACATGTGTATTTGTTTTAATTTCAGGTAAAAACAAATCATCCTCAGCTTTCAGAACAAAGACAAGCATCAGCCGATATGACAGCTCTGCCTTATGTATCCACCAGCAACAGCTTCATTCACATAGGTAAAGTATATTCTGTGATAACATTATCTAGGCAGAAAAAGTGATGTTAACAGTGAAAATAAAAATCACATCTCTYCTCTAACACACCTGATTCAGTGACTAAATTACCTCTTCAAGTTCTGCTGAAGCCTGTTATTCACCCATTCATGCAGGATAGTGACCCTCAAGGACCAGAATGCAGTAGATGTAACAATCTTAGCAACTTTTCATTTTTGCAGGTGTGGATACAGCTGAAGTGAAAGTAGGAGATAACCTGAAAATTAACCTCATCCTTAATAAGCAGCCAACTGAGACAAAGGACATCACATACCTGGTATAATTCTTTTCTCATCTGAACTGTGCAGGGTATTATGTGGATATGTTTGATAAGTACTAATATTCAGCTCTATGTGCACAGATCACAAGCAGAGGCCAACTGGTGAAGTCTGAGCGTTACCAAACAAGAGGCCAAACACTTATTTCCCTCATACTTCCTATCACCAAAGAGATGTTACCATCATTCCGCATCATAGCCTACTACCATCCGACTGACAATGAAGTGGTGTCAGACTCAGTTTGGGTGGATGTAAAAGACTCCTGCATGGGATCGGTGAGACATATAGCACTGAAATAGCAACTTTGAATCAAGATGGATGGATGTTAGTTATATGTTCCATTATTACAATTTATTTACTGCCATTTTCTTTACATGTAGTTAACTTTGGAATCAGCAAGACCAGTTCCCTCTTATGAACCTCGCAAGATGTACAATCTGAAAGTCACAGGAGATCCAGGTGCCACAGTGGGACTGGTTGCAGTGGACAAAGGAGTTTATGTRTTAAATAATAAGCACCGTCTCACCCAGAAAAAAGTAATATATATGAAGCCAGCCGTTTTTATATTTATTAGAAAAATTCAGAATTATCAGGAATGTTATCAATGTCAAATGTTGTAATTCTAAACTTGGTCTGTTTCTTTGCTACACTACAGGTGTGGGACATCGTGGAGCAGTATGACACTGGCTGCACACCTGGTGGAGGAAGCACCGGATTAAATGTGTTTTTTGATGCTGGGCTGCTGTTTGAGTCCAGCACTGCTTCAGGAACTCCCTACAGACAAGGTGATTAGATGATTTTAGTTGCTTTTTATAATTTCAATATTTGTTAAATTCATTCACAAATTATAAATGCAATCAACATGATGGAAAATTTAAGAAATAATCATTTTATGTCTGTGTTTTTGGAAGCATTTTCAGAACAAAACCTATGTTCATTCCTGATCAAAATTTTAGGACCAGTTGAAAGATGAAAAGAATTCACATTTTGCACTGTTGAATCGTAACAAGGTTCAAAGTAGTGTTTTGAAATGCAAACAGAAGAAATGGGAGTGGGACAAAAAATAATTATCTAAGCATTTTATTGCAAGCAWGGCAAAAACTGAAATAGGCARATCTCAAAAAAAGTCTCAAAACCTCTTAAAATGTGACAAAAAAGACTCAGTAATGAGTAGCTCTGCCATTCTCATCACTTCAAAAAAAATCTGCATGCTTGATGCTAGTATTTCTAGGAGTCAAGAGAGAGAGACTTGCTCCAAGTGGTGAAGATGGCTTCATGGAAGGCATCCACTGTTTGGAARTGGTGTCCATTTTTGTAAACTTCCCTTGCCACCAACCCCAAATGTTTTCAATTGGATTTAGATCAGGAGAACATGTAGGATGCTTTGGCGGCTGTGGTGTAGTGGTAGAGCAGCCGACTTGGGACCAGAAAGTCACAGGTTCAACTCCCCATCATGCCAAGCTGCTCTCTGATTGGCCAATGCTTTTACTGCGCCAAGCTCTTGACCAATTACGCGCATTCTAACATTTCCCCCTTTGTGAATAAAAGGCCGCAGGCCTGTCCGTCATCTTTTCCTCCATTGTAATTTGACACTACAGCAAACAACAATGCCAAGTCATGCGTGTGACCCTGGCAGTGGAAAGCCGCCAAATCACACCAAGAAGAAGCCGACAAAGARGGTCGATCAGAAGTTCCTTGCGGATTATACCAGTTTTCATGGCTTCATGGAAATCTCCTTCGCACGCCTTCTGTACTGTATGTTGGATCGATTTCTCTTTTGCGCACGGTGGAATTTCAGACATTACCAGGCACATGGCTACCGATGGACATAAACTGCATGCCCAAACTGTCTCAGAACAAGCAGATATCTGACCTGTTTGTGAGAACGGAGAGTGATATGGAGTTTAAGTTGACAAAAGTTTTGTTCACAAAATTCATAACAGAACACAACATTCCCAACACTGTATCTGACCATGCTGGCCACTTGTTTCGGGCGATGTTTCCTGACTCTGGGATTGCAAAAAAGGTAAGAAAAAATCTTTTAGCATGTTGTTTGTTTTCTGTCATGTTGATAAACAAAGCTATGTAGTTTGGAGAAATCTGTAGCAACACTTGCTGTGTAAGTTTTGTGGAGGTGCCAGGTTGAGCTAACATATTGTGGGGAGTATTTTTTTCTGTAAAACAGTAAAAATATAGCTTGCACATTTGGGCATCAATGTAGGGCCTGGAAAAAAGTTGTGTTTACGGGCACCCGCCCAACACTACTCTAAGCTTGTGGACTCTAAATGTTTTTAGTTAACTTTTATTTAAAACAATTCTCYAAGTCGGAGTGATGTCGGTCACGTGATTTGAGCCTCCATTTTGTTATGGGGGGAAACTCATTGTGAGACTCCGTAACAAACTGTGTCAAAAGTAGAGACTTCAAACTATACAGCTGTTTTTAAATTGTGTCGATAGGTCAAAAGGGGAAAACCAGAGTTGCGATAAAATCGCATATCTTACTACTTTTTTTCTGAAAATGAATGTTCTATTTTGATGCACATTGCAGCTGAAGTGAGCAGGAAATACGGTAATCTCGAAAAAACACGGCTGTCCATCATCAGTCTCATCTTTCTCTTAAACCGAAAAAATATAACCCCACAGTCCTCCTTATTGACTGAGGCTCAAAGTTATATGACAAAAAGTAAAAATTCTACAGGAAGAAGAAAAAAAAAAGTGGTGAACTTTGAATGGAGATTGGTGGCAATGAAGAGCCGGTGAGAGCAGGACTTTATTAATTAGATCTGTGACTTTTAACATGTTTGGATTTTATAGTTACTGTGTAGTTTTGAGTGTTTACTCTTCATTTCAGCCAATTTTAGTGTGTTTTAAATCAAAACAATGAGGCAATTCTTTTTAAACAAGGAGAAGCACGGAGGTCTGCAGAGGCAGCACAACAACACGTGTCTTATTTCTCTCCCCTCACTCTTGCAGTTAGAAAAAAATAATGTTTTATCTCTGGATGGTTTTTTTACGTGAGAAGTGTAGTCCTACAGCAACTTTCCACCATTTTTCCTACACAATTCTTTTCTAGGTCTTAGTTCTTAATTCCACGTTTGTTAATTAATTTTACTTGCCCCAGGAAAGCAAGCAATCCTTAATGTTGAGCACTGTTTACTGCACACACATGATAATTGTCTCATTTTGATAATGCTGGTTACTTARATCCTGAACATTTCATTTCAGTACAGTGCTGCAAGAACCAAAACCACAGCAATCTTGGATGTGCTAGCCCAGCAGGACGTGGATGGTGTTGTGTAAATCATTTAAAATAAGCCCTTCTCACTAGCAACTGATGGCAGCAATGATAGGGATGCCACCAAACTCTATCCCATAATTGTGAGATGTGAATTTGAGGGCCTTATATAGTCCTTCCAGATTGATCTTGAGGATCTGACTGTGGCATCAAGTGGACAAAACATATTTAATCTGGTTGATGAAACCTTAAAGGAACTAAACATTCCTTGGGCGAACGTGCTTTTTTCTGTTCTGACAATGCCAATGTGATGGCTGGCATGGATCAGGGTGTCGCTGGTCACATCAATAGGGTGAATCCACATATTTATGTCAGGATGTGCATGCCACCTTATGCACCTAGCTGCCAAAAAAGGAGCTGCTTGCCTACAGCATGGTTTGCKATGCACCATGGAGGATGCACTAATAAACCTCTACTATTACCTGGACAAGTCTGCTGACAGACAGAAAAGTTTAACAGACCAGCAGCTGGCCCTGGACCTTAAGCCTCACAAGGTGCTCAAGCTTGTGTCAACRCGCTGGCTAGGCCTTGGCATCTGCTTCATCGACAAATGGCAGGCGATCAAACTTTTCTTGGAGAGTGAAGTCAACAAAAAAGGGGTAGGTTATATAACATGTACTTCTATTGCTAATTAACATTTAACAGTGGAAAATGAGGCCTTATGTTATGTCTTGCAGACAAGTCAAAGGTGGTGATGCCCAAGTCAACCTCTGAAAAGCCAACTGCTGCCAAGAGTTCCTCCCCCAGGCCGCCCGTGACAGTGACAGGTAATTAACTGATGTTACCTTAGCAGTTTTGGTAACTAATAGCACATTTGTTTTGTGTGTACATATTCTTTGTATAGTCACTGTTGATATGGATTGTTATTGAGTTGGGAATTCCATTTTTTATAGGAGAAAAAAACTACTAAAGGACAATTCGACCTGTCAAAGTACCTGTTCAATCAAGAGGAACAGGGGAGAAAGAGAAAGCTACAGAAAGAGGAGAAAAGTAAAGAGGACGCCAGCAGGAAGATGAGAAAACTGGAGGAGGACTTCAAAAAGCAACTGCCAGCTAAGCTGAGATCTCTCCACACTTTCTTCAATGATGAACTGTCCTATGTATACTGTCTTTTCCTGCAAGCTACTATTCCCACCTATGAATCTCCCAACCAGTTCCTCCAGGATGAAAAGCCTTTGATACATGAACTCCACCATGTACTGCTTGACCAGCTTAAAAAAACTGATGGTTAGGTTTGTGAAACCTTCTGTGATTGTAGCTGCTGACAGCCTGATGGATGTAGATTACACAAATAAGGAAAATCAGCTGTCTGACAGCAATCTGGTTGTGGGCAGCAAGACCAGGAATTACATCAAAGAGCATCCCTCTCTCTCTGGCCTTGATGACTTCTACCTTCGGTTGAGATCATTCTTTGAGACCTCTGTGGCCTACATGATAAAGAACTTCAGACTGAAAGACAGTGTGCTTGTCAATGCCACAGTTGTAGACGTTATGAAGAGGGAGTCAGTGGAGTTTTCACAGTTAGAGTTCTTCTTGGACCGCTATCCAGTTCTGCTCCAGGTTGCTGGAGGTGACCTAGATGTGGTCCAGCGACAATTCCTACTGTACCAGGTTGAACAAGATGTTATCWGTAAGGACAGAGCAGATGACACTTGGCACACCATCAGTACCCTAAAAGATGGCAACGGTTTTCTGAAGTTTTCAGCTCTGTCCTCTGTCATGATGGGCATTTTGACTATGTTTCATTCTACTGCATCATGTGAGAGGCTATTCAGTCTGGTCACTAAAAACAAAATAAAGTTCAGACCCACAATGGGAGTCCAGACACTGCACAGCCTTACAATGCAAAAGCAGAAGATGCTTGTCAGTGGTAAGGCTTGCCATCAGTCTACCCCTCCTGAGGCAGTAATCAGAAAAGCAAAACAAGCTACTGCAGGAAAACTGAAAGCCATGAGCCTAATGCATGTCTGAGACTCAACATTCATGTAATGGGGTGTACGGTTTGCCACAATTTTGTTAATAAACACCCATTTCAGAATATTTGTAGTATGAAGTCATTATTTGCTAATAATTGAGCTCATTGTYTGTCATGTTAAAGAWATAAATTCCATATTATTTGATTTRATTTGATGATAAATATGCACACAAACTTCCAATAACGAACGCACGTCGCGCGCCGCGTGCCGCAAATGCTCTGAGACAATCATTATGATTTGGGATGGCTCCAGGTTGGCACCTCTGCAACCATATCGATCCTCTGGCTTAGGGCCGGTGAAATTCTTTTGGGTCTACCACTTGACTTTTTGTTCCATAACCCCAAGGATCTTTTAACAAGTTTAAAATGACTATCTTACTGCGTCCAACCTCAGTAGTATTTGCACACTGCAGGAGACCTTGATTATGTAGCTCAACAATCTGACCACATTTAAAGAGAGAAAAATTTTTTGATTTTTGTCATCAGGAGGTAATGACACTGTGGGTACCTGACAGAAAATGACAAGAATCCAAATTTTTGAAAAGATTTGGGTTTTTAAATGCTATGGTCTTAAACTTTTTGTAATCTGATGAACAGCCTACTTCAGCTTAATGGTTGTTTAAAATGAAAAGCTTACTCAGATGTTTTTTTGTGACTTCCATTTCTTCATTTTGCATTTTGAAGGTTTACTTAGAATCGTTTTTGATCCAACAGTGCAAAATGTGAATTCTTGTCATTTTTCAACTGTTCAACTCCTAAAAATTTTATCAGTACTGTATAACAAATTCTAGGTTTATTAAAAATATATTTTTGTTACATTTTAGAGGTGAAATGTAAACCAACATCCAGACGGAGGAGGGCCACAACTATATTGGAAGTCAGAACCACCCTGTGTAAGAAACACAAACCTGAATCAACAAAAACACATGTATTATCCTACTTTTTCATGAATCATCAATTTAATCTTTGTTAGGCTATACATTATCAGAAGGTCCAAAAACTTTTTAATGTTATACTAATGATTTAGTTTGGAGAAAAACTTTTTAAAAAACTCATTTACTTGATTATTTTTTTATTTATTAAACTTCACTTCATTATTTCAACCACAACTCCATTTTCTTCACAGTGAGTCAATATCAAGGCAATGAACAGCAGACTAAGTGTTGTTTGGATGGCATGAAGGAAATCCCACTGTCATACACGTGTGATAGGAGAGCAGAATACATTTTGGATGGTCAGGCCTGTGTTGATGCCTTCCTGAAGTGCTGCAATGAAATGGAAAGCCAGACAGATGAGATGAGAGAATACAATCTTAAATTAGCTCGAAGTAAGAAACAGAAACAAGAAGAAAGGAGAAAGTATTTACATTTCATTTTCTCAAAGGAAATAATGACATCTGATGTTTTAACATTTTAGGTGAGGATGATTACAGTTTTATGGACAGCGATGAAATAGTTTCTCGTACCAACTTTCCTGAAAGTTGGCTGTGGTCAGACATCATTCTTCCAGCTTGTCAACAACCCAACTGGTGAGTCATTTGAGTTTTTTGTAAAATTCATACAACCTTCAAACACATCCAAACATGAACACATATTGGTCAATTGATTTTTTTAAACAATCACCATCTAGACCAGGGGTGCCCAACAACGGCAGATGATGGACGGGTGGATCTTTCAGACTCCTTTACACCAGAAYCCTGTCACAAAAACACGGTTTAGATCTACATTTACTTTTACAAATGAAAACAAAGTTTGACACATAAATTAGTGCTTTATCTCCAATGAGCTGAAAACATTTCCCATGGTTAATAATCAACTGATAATCTAAGTTTCAGTGCTTTAGTACATGTAGTGCAAAATATCAAAGTGCATGTCGAACAGCAAAACAAATGAACAACAACATAAATATGGCACTAGTGAGAAACATGAAGCTGGTCTTTGTCTTTTATCAGCTTCTCAATATCAGGCTGCAGCTGAGTCACTGACAGGGTGAGTATGTCCTGTAGGTGTGGGTCCGTCAGAGTGCTCCTGAGTCTGGACTTGTTAAGGTTCAATACACTAAAGGTCTGTTCACAGATGTAAGTGCTCCCAAAAAAAGATAACATCATCTGTGCATGTTTCCTAACATTTGGGTACCTTTCTGATGAGATGTGTGTAGAAATCTTTGAGGTGTAATGACATGAATTTATTGTTTAGCTCAGAATCGTACTGAAACTCAATGAGCTCCATCTGAATGTGATCAGGCACTGAGTCCATATTTATGTTGAATGGCTGGGAAAACAGCTCCATGTCACCTCCACTTTTCCAAAAGTCCTCAAAGCGTGACTCAAACTCCTAGTCCAGGATCCTGAGTAGTGCTGCATGTTCAAGCAGTCTCTCTTTCACCAGTTTCAGCTCTTTCAGACTCGGGAAGTCTGCAAGGTTTCCTGAGAAGAAGTTAAGGGCTGCTAAGTCTTCAAACAACACAGCATAACAATTGTTGCAACATAAATGTTTTCATTAAAATAATGAGCCTTTTTTTAGCTATACACCCCAAACAACAACACATTTAAACTACACAACAGTGTAAAAGTACAGGTGTACTTCTGCACTTACTAATAACCTATTTCACTTAATATCAAACGCCATAATTTCACCATTATTACGTGAAGTGCATGCTGCCAACTTTCCTCTCTACTATCACTTAATAATTAAATCATCACCCAAATAATATGAATATTGAAAACAAACACCTATGCCTGCTTGTCCATCAAGTTTAAACACCACAGACAGCACTGTCCCTCCACAACAGAGAAAAAAGGCAGGACTTACTCATTGCATAAACTGCAGTAATAGACATTATTACATTTCAAATTGTGTTTATGTACCGTATTTTTTTGACTATAAGCCATACCGGACTATAAGCCGCACCCGCCATTTTTAAATAAAAATCTGCGAACATTAACATATAAGCCGCACCAGACTATAAGCCGCACCCCCAACATAAAAAAAACAGTACACCTAAATTTGCCGTAAAAAAAAGAAGAAGAGAGAATTCAACATCAAAACATAAAAAGCAAACCTTTAGGAATTAAAGTTCGGAGGAATACGGTTCATTTAACTGACCTTATTTTGGTAGTTTTCTTTAACAGTTTCTGGTCCAACAAAATGTCTCATTCATCTTCCTCCAGCGCACTGAAAACAGCGAAGTCCTCTTCAGTGTCGGAGTTAAACAAGCTGAGAAAAGCTGCGTCACACAGCGGTATCTGTTCAGTGCTGCTTTCTGTGCTGTCCTCCCGGGGTAATGCTGGCTCTGAAGCTGTGATGGGAAAGCCCTCCCGCTCCAGTATACATCACTGCATGGGATTCCTTCCCTGGGGAGTGCAATGAGGAAAAAAGTCTGCGGCTCTTCACTCGACGTTTATTCACAAACTGGTCCTGGATTAAGCTCCAAAGTTTTTATCAGTCAGATTCCACCGTGAAAAATGTCTGTTTTATCCCCTTTTTAGAGTTTTTGGCCATTGACTATCTTTAAATCACTGCTTCCTGGTCAACAGTCGGCTCTGGAAGCGATAGCTTTTTTCTTCATTTTTTTCCTTTCTTTTTTTGAAGCGAGTAGTTGAAGTAAATGAAGCATAAGAGCCCCCTGGTGGCTGAAGAAAAATTCCATGTATAAGCCGCACCAGTCTATAAGCTGCATGGTTCAAAGTTCAGGAAAAAAGTTGCGGCTTATAGTCTGAAAAATATGGTACACATACACAAACACACATGCACATATTTATAGTAATTACTCCCCAGCTGACAGATGTCGACAGAGGAGCTGTAACTTTGACCTGAAGTCCTTTACATGGTCAAACAGTTCTGTGATGACCTGTTTATTTCCATGAAGCTGAATATTCAGGATGTTGAGCTGCTCAGTTATGTCCACCATAAAAGCAATGTCACAAAACAACTTGTCATCTGAGGGGACTTGAGTGTCGCTGTTCTTGCTTTTAAGAAACTCCGTGATGGCATGACACCGCTCAAAAAATCTTTTGAGGACTTTCCCTTAGCTCAGCCACCACACCTCTTGATGGTACAGCACCTCTTTGTATCTGAGTCCACCTCCTCCGGAAGAGTCCTGAACTGTCAGTGTGACAGAGCTTTTGAGTGTATGCAATTTATAATTGCAATAACTCTGTGTACCACGTCCCCCAAGCCAAGTGATTTGGCGCAGAGTTGTTCTTGATGAAGGATGCAGTGGTATTTTGCTACCTTACCTCTGCACTGGGCAACCTTATGAGAAACTAGTGTGCCGAGACCTGCTTTCCTCCCAACCATMGCAGGTGCTCCATCTGTCATTATTCCGACCATTTTCTCCCAGCTCAGCACATTTGTATCCAGCACGTGCTCAACTGTTGTAAACAAATCTTCACTTTTTGTTGTGTTGCACAGTGTTTCAAATCCAGCCAGCTCCTGTGTAATCTCCATATTTTCATTCACTCCCCGTATGAAGAGCAGAAGTTGCACCGAGTCCGAAACATCCGTACTCTCATCACACATCACACACCAAAGAAAATGCAATAAATTTACAGGTTTTATCTTTAAACTGCTCCTTAATATCACGAGACACATCCTCAATGTGACATGTCACAGTATTTCAGGAGAGGCTGATTTGAGAAAAAGTTCTCACTTGAGACAGGCACATAAACACAGCARCTGTGGACAGACATTCCTTAATAAAATCTCCCACTGAAAACGATCTTCCAGTCTGGGCAATAAGCGCAGAAATCTCAAAGCTGGCCCTTGTCATGCTGTCCTGGGCTGTCGAGGGCCATGTAAGAGCACCTTGTTGAGAACAGCGTTTAGCTAGCAAGTTGGCGGTCTTGTTTCTTCGGGCACCACCTTTGTACTGTGAAAACGCTGGATGCTTCATCTCATAGTGACAACGTATGTAGTACTCGTTTATAACAGCAACAGACTGATTGCAGATAAGGTAGACGGCTTTAGAGTTAATATCAGTAAAAATATTCATCCTCCCAAGACTTTTTGAAATGTCTTTTGTCTGTGTGCCACTTATGGTGTCGTTCCATGTTTGCATTTGTTCAAGCTAGCAGCCAGTGTTTTGTCCCGCTTTTTTCGTTTTAGTGGTGCTGGAGAAAGTTCGACATCTGCTCAAGTAGCAAAGGCTCATGGGACATTTCATACTTCGATAAAATATTAAATGGTAAATGGACTGTACTTATATAGTGCTTTTCTATCCAACCAGGACACTCAAAGTGCTTTACACTACAATCTGTGTCCTCATTTACCCATTCACACAGCACTCTATTAGGTCTCTATGAAGCTAACGTACAATCATTTATGGAGACTAATCAGTGCCACTCAAATTCATACACTGATGGGACACACATCAGAGGCATTAGGGGTGAAGTTTCTTACCCAAGGACACAACAACTGAGGCAGCTGGACGGGGGATCAAACCAGTGACCTTCTGGTTCCAGGACGACTCCCCTAACCACTCTGCCACAGTGTTTTCGGTCTCATAAAATGTGAAAATCTACAAATATGCTTAAATATTATCTAAATATCATATACAATACTCACAAAAAGTTAGGGATATTTGGCTTTCAGGTTAATTTTATGGAAAATGTAAAAAGTTCATACTATAGTGATATCACATCATGAAAGTAGGACATTTAAGTAGAAGAATGCACCGGTAATTTCCTTATCTCAAACAATTTATTGGAACAAAAGTTAACAACAATGGTGGGTACACCACAACAAAAAATTTCAACGTTTCAGTAATTCATGTGCCCTTGAGCATCAATTACAGCTTGACAATGATGTCTCATGCTGTTCACAAGTCGACTTATTGTCTGTTGGGGCATGGCATCCCACTCTTCTTGAAGGGTAGCCCTCAGGTAATTGAGGTTCTTGGGTGCAGAGTTTCGAGTCTCTACAAGGCGACCCAGTTGATCCCACAGGTTTTCAATGGGATTCAGGTCTGGAGAAATTGCAGTCCATTCCATTTGAGGTACACCAGTCTCCAACAGTCATTCCCTGATGATGTGACCTCAATGAGCTGGAGTATTGTCGTCCATGAAGATGAAAATCAGGCCTGTGTTGTTCATGTAGTATTCAGGTAGTATGGGCTTGTCACTGTACTATTCACAAAGTGTAGAGCAGTTCTGTACTGACTGGAGACACCTGCCTACACTGTAACACCGCCACCACCAAAAACTCGTCTGGTGACAACAGTGGCTGATGCATAGTGCTCTCCTTGATGTCTCCAACATTGCTGGCAGCCATCATTTCTGCTCAGCGTGAATCGACTTTCATCAGAGAATAGCACTGAGGCCCACTGATCCGTTGTTCCGGCGTAAATGCTCCCTGGCCCATGCAAGATGATGATGCCTGTGCCTGGTGGTGTGGTCAGGCACCCTTGCAGGTCGTCTAGCATGCAGATCATGCTGATGTAACCGGTTTTGAATGGTCTGACGAGACACTTGGGTGCCTCTCACCTCCCTTAACCATGCCTGAGTTGAGTGACATTCATCATCTGGTTTCTCAGGACATTGTTCACAATGTAGTGGTCATTAGCATGGGATGTGGCCAAAGGACGTCCACTTGTACACTTTTCTGTGACTCTTCCAGTCTCTCTTTATCTCTTTTGCAACCTGCTGATGACACTCTGTGACACTCTAAGCTCAGTGGCCACGTCTGTCTGAGAACATCCTGTTGAAGCATCCCAATGCAAGGTAAGGTACTGCTGATCAATTGTTAGGTGTCATCTTGGTCTCAAGATGTCAAAATGTGAACAGCATAATGAGGACGACTGTTTAAACACCAGCTCTAATTGAACCAGGACAGTTATTGGTCGATCAAACACCTGTTGTGAATTTTGCCGTTAAGCTCCTCATTAGAAAACAGCAACTTGTGCAAAAGGAAATGAAATATTTAACAGTTGGATATATGCATTCAAAAGCTTAGAGAAGGACACATTAAGTTCACCTGTAAAGGTTTAAATGCATTTTAAGCTCGTCCTGAAATTTCACCCAAAAGCCGAATATCCCTAACTTTTTGTGAGTAGTGTATATTTAATATTTAATCTGAGTATATTTCTAAAAATAAAGTAAGCACCATGAGTGAGAACTCTCTGCACTACAGCCCCTTATATAGTCATTGGCTTCCTTTGAAGGATGATCGAAAAGTGTGAATTTAAACGGGATGATTCTCATTGGAGGTTTATGACCTAGTAATTAGGCCAACTGCTGGTGGGCCAAAATGAATGGCTTGGTGGGCCAACTTTGGCCCACGGGKCCCACTTAGGGCACCTCTGACCTAGACCTACCTCTGACAAAGTTTGTACTTTTCTGTGTTTCAGTGAGTCCACAACGTTCATGAAAGCTGTTCTGTTGCCAGGCTCAATCACAACCTGGCAGTTCACTGGCATCAGCCTGTCAAAAACTCTTGGTGAGCAATGTGTAACTACAGTTTGAGCTTGTTACTCTCACTTGTTACCATCACTTAAAAGTCTAATCATTTCCATTGTCTCATCATGTTTGGGCTGTCTCTCATCTTTAAGGAATCTGTGTTGGCAAACCATTAGAAGTTATCGTCCGTAAGGAATTCTTCATTGATCTTCGGCTGCCTTATTCTGCTGTCCGAGGGGTGCAGCTAGAAATCAAAGTAATCCTTCACAACTACAGCCCAGATCCCATCACTGTAAGTTGTATTTTTATGATGAATTGGTTCAAATTGAGCYCTGATATGTTAGCATCTGATTAAATTCTAGATCAAGGCAATTTTCTAGGAAATTTTGCATTTTCCTAAATTATCATCCTTGGAAAATCAGCGATGAAAATACATGAATATGATTATTTGGGCACAACTGCACAGTGGTTAGCATTGTCTCATTAAATAATCACACTACATTCCCAGTGTAAGTTCAAGTTGAGGGCCTAGAATCTCTAAACAATCCTCAGGTACTTCAGTTTTTCCCCAGAGATAAAAAAAAAATCTGTGCTACATAAATGGGATAATCTATGCAGACTTTAGCTGTAAGTATGTGAATGGAGATTCATTTGTCCTGCGTGTCTGTATGTGATGCTTTGTTGGACTAGTAACCTGTCCAGGGTGTACTCCTTCTCCTTGTTGGCCTGTGGAGAGGGACACCAGTTTCTTGTGACCCTGAGCTGCATTCAATGGGTAAAGAAAGTTCATGGTTTAGGCCTTATGCATTTTGCCTTCCCGCCAAACAGCAATTCAGTGTATCCAGACTTCTTGAAGTCCATGGCAGAGGTGTTGGAAGTAGGAATATGCGATTTGGCAAAAAATTCATATCACGATATACATTATGATGAGTGGCGGTAATGATATACTGTATATCACAATATAAAACTAATAATAAAAAATAAATAAATCACATTAATTGGGTGGAATAAATATGTATAGGTAAAAAATTAGAACTTAAAATCTCCCTTTTTAAGGGACACTTTTAAAGTCTCCCATTAAAATCTAAATTTAAGGGTGATCTACCTGGTTAAATCATATACTG
>NW_013952790.1:65543-72258 GCF_001266775.1 Austrofundulus limnaeus
TGAAGATAGAAGAGTTTGTTGAATCTGACGTGGCATGTTCGTACGAACCCTTTGTATGAACAAAAGTAAGAGAAATTTAGCATAATAATACAAACATTTTCTTGCATGAGGCCCATTGTTACAGGCCATTCAGTCCTTATACAAACAGTGCAAAAGTTTGGTTCATGTTGCTGACTCATCCAGGGCTGCCCCTTGTCATCCATTCTGTTCATAACTTTTATGGACAGAATTTCTTGGTGCAGAGGACACAGGTATTCTGATTTAGTGGCCGCTTGATTCCATCTGTATTTGTAGATGTTGTGGTCATGTTTGTGTCATTGTGTCATGAGCTTCAGCTCTCACTTGTGTGGTTGGCAGCTGAGTGTGAATTGGCTGGGATGAAGATCAGCACCTYCAAATCTTAGTCCATTGTCCTTAGTTGCAAAAGGGTGGATTGCTCTCTCAATCCATCCGCCAGCAGCTCTGGGGGTGAGGTTCTGTCTCAAGTGGAGGAGATAAAGTATCTTGGGGTTTTGTTCACAAGCAATGAAAGATGAAGCGTGAGGTTGATTGTAGAGATCCAATATGTTGCGGACTCTGTACCAGTCTGTTGTGGTGAAGAKGAACCTGAGCTGTAAGGTAAAGCTCCCTGTTTTCCAACTGATTTACATTCCTACCCTCACCTATGGCTATGAACTTTGGGTAGGGACTGAAAGAATGAGATTGTGGATACAGGCTGTCGAAATGAGTTTTCTCTGCATTGTAGTTGCGCTCTAGGGTGAGAAGTTCAGTTATCCTGGAGAGACTCAGAATATAACCGCTGGTCCKTTACATTGAGAGGAGCCAGTTGAGGAGGTTTGGGCATCTTGAAAGGATTTCTCCTGGATGTCCCCGATACGGAGGTGCTTTGGGGATGTCCGATTTGGAGGAGAACCAGGACTCATTAGAACCAGCCTTTATTGTCCCGCGCGGGGAAATTCAGGAGAGTTATAGATGCCATGTCTCTCGGCTGACCTGGGAACACAATAAAATTTCCCCAGAGGAGCTGAAAGAAAGAGCTCTGGGCCTCCCTTTTCAAGCTGCTGCACTGTGACCATACTTTGAATAAGCAGAAGATAATAGAGATGTGACATTTACGAACAATCAAAATCTTTTGAAAGGGCTCATTACAATGAACAATAGAAGCTGAGTCACGGGTAGTAAAGAGCCATTTGTAGTTTTATTTTTTTATTTCTCATATATATAAGATAATAGATTACTGGATTGAACTTCATGTTAATTTTGTCTGTTTTTATTTGCCTTTTTTGTTTCCAAGGTTCTTGTGTTTTTGATGGAGGAAGAGAATGTTTGCAGTGCAGCCTCCAAACGCAGAAAGTACAAAGTGGAGGTCAATGTTGGAGCTCATACCACTCGATCAGTGCCCTTCGTCATTATTCCCATGAAGAAAGGTGAACTCAGCATTGAGGTCAAAGCAGCTGTTAAGGACTCATCTCTTAATGATGGTGTTAAGAAGACACTTAGAGTGGTGGTAAGGGAGAACAACTATATGTGCTACCTTTCATTATATCACACTGAAGGATTGTTCTCATCTGAATCCACTATTAGTTTTCTGCCTGGTTCACACAGCAAGATTTTAAAATTGTCTTTAAATTTTCAAAGACTGAGAGAGTCCACACAAGATGATAAACAGATCTCGTGAACATTCAGACAGGAATTCTCACGAGACTTCTCAAGATCAAATGTGTGTTCAAAATAAAGTAAAAGTAAAGTAAAGTAAAGTTTTATTTATATAGCGCCTTTCACAGAAATAAATTCACAAGGTGCTGTACATTCAGGGAAGGGGGGAGGGGCAGTTAAGAAACACCCATTCAAGAAAACATACAAGACAAACATGGGGGGAATAGTTGAAATCGGTCATGCAGCAAACAGTTGCGCTACCTTTAACAACAGCTTAAAATACACAAAAGGAAAATTGAGTTAAACAACCCGTGAGAGAGCAGCCTGGGGTGGGCGGTGGCTTAGGTCAGATAACATATAAAGAGGAGGTACAATGGGGCGGGTTCAGAGGAGTGGGTGACGTTGAGGGAGGAGGGGTCCGTCTGGATGGGCCCAGAGTCCAGAGTCACATGATGTTATTGTCTCTGCTAAGTTCGCTAGAGTTCAGAGATTTTCCTCCTCCTCAGCCAATTGAATTCCAAGGCCGGGTCCAACATGGGTGGTGGGGGTGGGAGCAAATCCAGCTCTTAGTTGACATTCCATACTGGGGAGGTTAAGATAAGCACTGCCCTCCAGGCCGTGCCACTGGGMGCCAGATAGCTAATCCAATTATTTTGGAACAAAGCAGCCTTGAAATTCCTGCTGCTTTTGAAGTGTCTTTTCTGCAAACTCTGAGGTGGCGAAAAAAAGCCAATCAGCTGAATTTGAGGTCATTCCTCGCTTCTCACCGATTGACGCTCACCCAGATATAGTCCATACATGCCGAAGGGTCGCTCCTGAGCTGTGATTCTCATCAGAATCACATCCAGTTTGCCAATTTCCCCTCCCACCCAGCTTAGAGTCTGTGTGCTACCACCCAGCAGAATCCTTTGTGCCCCCGACAGCTCTTCAAAGGCCCGATCCACTGTCAGGTTCACTTTCATTTTTCGATAAATCTGGAACACTCCTCCACCGATCAGCAGGAATCCAGTTATCATAATCCAAATAAATAAATAAAGATGTTCCATGTCTTAAATGGAAAGTGGTGCTGGCATATCAGATTCCAGCCCCAGGAATCAGACAAATCCAGCAGCAACCATTCCACCGAGACAGCCACGTTCCCCTTGTTCCAAGTGTAGAAAAAAAAGTGTCAATTTCATTCAGAGTCCAGTTGACCAAATCAATAATTCCTTTAGTTTCTGATGGAAGGTGAAAAAAGAGCTCGAAAAAGCAAAATCAGCGAAGCAGGGAGGGGAGGGGCAGAGAGAGCGAAAGCACGTCCTGCTCCTCTGAAGGCCAAGCAGAAAGTGAATAAACATTGCAGATGAGGAAGAAGCAGTGGTCATAGTTTGTGAAATTATTTTATCAGTTACGTTTTCAAAGACTGAGAGAGCCCACACGAGACGATAAACAGATCTCGTGAACATTCAGACAGGAATTCTCTCGAGACTTCTCAAGATCAAATGTACGTTCAAAACAAATAAACATTGCAGATGAGGAAGAAGCAGTGGTCATATTTTGTGAAACTATTTTATCTGAAAAAAAAAAAAAAACACAATTCAAATTTACGTCTTCAACGTTCAGTTAACTTCCTGTTGTGCCATGGCAGTTTTTTTGTCTTCTATATTTTGGATTCCCCTCTGCGTTTGTGCTACTTTGCTTTYTGATTGGCTACACATCATATTCAGCAGGTTGCAAGCTCGTTTGTCCTTAGGGAACACTACACACACTTGGATGTCAGGCCAAGACAATCCAACATGTTGAAAATACCTGATTTAGGATCAGAACASTCTTGACTTCCTTATGAGTCGACTAGATCACTCTTGACACACCACATACAGCAGGAATATCTCCTAAAATTATCTGTAGGGCCATCACAATAATTGGAGCCTCCTTAAGATTGTCAGAAGGGCAATGATGGGTCAAATACCATCACAATTATCTTGTCGTGTGAACCCGGCATTATTTACCTGCAAATAATAAAATCAAAATAGTTGAGTGATTTTGTTTTTAAAGTAAAAGTATTTCTGGCCAAATAAAATACCATGTTGCGTCACATTTGGCTTGGTGGGCCTTGAGTTGAGTTGCTTAAGATGTTTCTATTTCATTACTGGAGCTTATCCATGTCTAATTAGAGATGATTAGGAAAGACCATAAAAAGATTAATGGCTTTTAAAATAGTAACCCGAAAACCYGAGTATAAGGAATGTGATATTGCATGTTTAGTTAAAGTTAACATCAAATGTATTTACAACTGGCCCTTTGAGGGCAACCACAATGGTCATGTGGCTTTTGTGAAAATGAGTTTGACACCAATGATCTATAGGATCAGTGATATAAATACAGCACAAAGACCTCAGTTTTGAGTGTCCAACTAAAGCGCCGCATGTTGATGTTGTTAAGCTGTGTTTATTTGATATTAATAATGTAATGTAACAGGTCTCTCTTGTAAATGAGACAGTGAGTCTCAAGAGATTTTCCCGTAGGAATAAAGGATAAACAAAAATAATAATCCAATTTTTGATATGTTTTTTTTTCTCAACTTGCTTTTTGTAGCCTGAAGGTGTACTGGTTCAGTCTGAAAAGATTGTAYCTGTAGATCCAACTACAAAAGGCCACAGTATGTTTACACACCAACAATACATGGTAGTTTATACTGTATGTACAGTATATAATAGAACCTACTAAATCCTCATGATTATCTCCTTTTAGATGGTAAACAAGAAGAAATTATAAACAGCAAYATTCCCAGGACTGATTTGGTTCCAAATTCACCAACCAGCACACAGGTGTCTGTGACAGGTGAGAAATGMTGTTCAATCTGAGACACTTTACTGATACTTGGACAAGAAACTTTGCTTTGTTATGATTTTAAATTTGATGGATGTTTTGAGTTTTTGTTTTATGGTCTCCTATTTACTTTTTTACCACTTTATCTTCTGTGTGTCTGTTCTTGCAGGAAGAGAACAAGTTTCTGGGTTGGTGGAAAATGCYATCARTGGAAAATCAATGGGTTCACTGATTAGAGCACCTGGAGGTTGTGGAGAGCAGAACATGATCCATATGACCCTGCCTGTCATTGCAACCAGATATTTAGACAAAACCAACCAGTGGGAAGCTGTAGGCTTCCAGAAACGTGCAGAAGCCATCCAGCACATAAAAAMTGGTAGGCTCCTTCAAATAAATACAGTGAWGRTGCTCAGTTTAAAAACTTTYTCTAAATGGCTTTGAGTAGGTGGAAGAAACTATTTATTTTACAAACTAAAACGTTTGTATTGTTTGTTTTTTCAGGTTACCAACATCAGTTGCAGTATCTTAAACCTGATGGGTCTTTTGCTGTGTGGGCTAATCATCCGAGTAGCAGCTGGTAACCATTCACTAGCTAAATTTACATGCAAAAAATAATTTGATCTGTCTGAAATGTATTTAAATTAAATAATCTGAATGTATCGTATATATGGGCATAAAATTAATTAGAATAGAATAGAATAGAATAGAATAGAATAGAATAGAATAGAATAGAATAGAATAGAATAGAATAGAATAGAAACAGCCTCTATTGTCCTGCAGAGGGGAAATTCAGGTGTAACAGCAGCAACAGATATTTTGAGTCACTTTGTATTACTATGTAACAATAGCAATAATAATAATAGAATAAAATAATAAAACAGTTCTGTACAAGGCAATAACAATAAGATGCAGTGCAGTTACAAAAACAGTCCTGTCAGACACTCGACGATAGTACGGCCTCATACTAACAGCTAACAGTTCAATGTCCTTACTGTGGAGCGTCTCTTTGATGGTTAAATGTCCAGCATTACACCATCTATCATTCACAAACAGCCAGATCCCCTCCTCTCTTCTTACCACTCCCTGGTTCTGTTGGCTCGAATTGAGTGAAAATCTTCTATGTTTATATGAGAGTCCGGAGTTAGCAATGTTAGCCACGTCTCCATCAGGCAGATGAGGCTGGTCTAAACCAGTCCTCTCATTCGTATTACAAATTCATTCCAGTTGACCTGAATCAGATCAGAATATTCTGATTTTGGCATTTACATGACCAATTTTTATTCCAATTGACTGATTATTCCAATTACTTATGTCCATGTAAATGTGGCTACAGAATTATAACCAACTTAACATTTATACACAGAAAAGCGTATTCAACATAAAAATAATAAACAACATTACAGCTACTGTAAATCATCTCTTTTTCTTCTTTAGGCTGACATCGTATGTTACCAAAGTGTTTGCTATTGCAAACAGCTTGGTGGCAATACAAAGTAGTCATATCTGTGGTGCTGTGAAGTATTTGATCCTCAATGCTCAGCAGCCTGATGGCATGTTTAGAGAAGTTGGAAGTGTATACCACGGAGAAATGATTGTGAGTTCATCTGTGCATTCTTTATTCACATTACAGTAATGAAATTTCTGAAAAACATGTTTAGATTTTTTGGTCATTATGATTTTGTTTTCTCTGACGTGTTAGTGTTGTATGTTCACATGTAGGGTAATGTGCATGGCAAAGATTCAGATGCCTCCATGACGGCCTTTAGCCTCATTGCCATGCAGGAATCACGTACAATATGTGCTGGATCTGTTAGCGTGAGTACTTAACTGAAGTTTCTTCCTGTTTTACAGTTTTTTGTAATTTTAATTTGAATGTATTTTTTTCCAAAGTTATAAGTACTGCACCATAAGAAATCAGTGTTGGTAGACAGCTAGTAATAAAGCAAAAACATAAAAGAAGTAATACTTAAATAAATCAATTATTAGACAGAAATACAGGGGTATATTGTATATCATCTGAAGTCATTGTACTGTATGTTGGTAATCAGCAATACAGTATATAGCAGTGATCACCAATTGGTGGACCACAACAGTGCCTCTTTTAATACTTGGGTTGTGTTTGTATGAGGGGAGGTGTGAGGAGTGAAGGCTGGAAGAGGTGATGTGGGGGAGGGGTTCTGTGCCATGACATCTAAAATATTTTGCAAGTATTTTTTGCTTTAAAACAACCCAAAATTAACTGAGATAATAG